>NC_069500.1:285687611-285987611 GCF_027579735.1 Bombina bombina
GAAAAGTATTCCATAGGTCTGAGTATTTTGAAAGTTTAATCTTAAGGGAAATATTTTCCAGTGTTTGTGAGCATTGGTGACAGAGTTGAGGTAGGGGAGTTGGTGGGACGTATCAACATTTATTTATTTTTTTCTCCCCCTCTTTTTCTCTCATTCCTTGACCCTCTAATTTCGTTTGTCTTTATAATTGAACACAGAATGAGAAACTGATAACTATGTTTACTTATACTATGAAATTTATATAAGGTCTCTTATCATCGTAAAAGATTACTTACCTATATATATTTCTCTTTTTTTCAACCAATTAATTTTTTTTTCTTTTTTCTTTTCTTATGTGGAAATGTTAAAAAACACACTTGTTCAAATGTGTTTGAATTCAAATGCTGTTGTTTTCTCTATGTATAAATTGTATACTGCCAGATAAAGCAGAAAGCTTTGTATTCAGAAACACCCTGTCGGTGATTAATAAATAAATAAATAATAAAAAAATAGAACTTGTATGCCTCCTCTAAAGCGGGCGGACATTCAATCCACCCAATCACCATACGATCAAGTTGATTGACACCCCCTGCTAGTGGCTGAATTGGCCGCAAATCTGTAGGGGGCGGCATTGGCCACAAGGAGTTTCACCAGAACTGCTCGTCGGCAATGATAAATGGCAACAGCATATGCCATCGGCATTTATCGATGTCTACCAGATACTTGATAAATCGGACCAGTAGGTTCCAATGGGATCCTCATTCTGAGGCCGTCAGAGACGGCAACAGAACTTAAGTGAAGTGAAGGGGGTAAGTAGCAGAGCGTTGGCAGCAACTATAACTATATTTGATTATATACATATATATTTATGTGTTAATATGTGTATATACACATATTAACACACACATATATATAAAATATATATATATATATATATATATATTGTATATAAGCATATATAGATTAAAACCCTTTATTATATCTGTCACTATAGTCCCTAACATTTTATACTCTAAATTTAATAGTGAATCTTGTTCAGGATCTTTTTTCTTTCTTGTATATTAAAAAAATGTCACAGCTTTGGTATAAATCTCAGACACTGGGGCCATATTTAGATATTATGTTATTAAAGGTTTGGATAATATCTGGGTAATCTAGGTGGGATAAAACATTATAGAATTTCAATGGGAGTTGATCTGGTCCTGGAGCTTTATCCGTTGCAGATCTTTTTGATCACTTGATTTATTTCCTATGTTCCAAAATAGGGACATTGATTTTTCTCGATTTGCTTTGCCACTAACCCTTGGTGTTACCATATCTTCCAAATTTTACTTTATTCTGTGCATTTATTTCCCCCGTCCATACATTTTTGAAATGTTGAAAAAAAGACTTGGCATATATATTTTGTCTTACTGTATCTAACCCCATCATTCTTTATTGCTTCAATAATGTTGGATTTCCTTATTATCGTGATAAGTCTTGCTAGATATTTCCCTGGTTTATTTCCAAATCTTAAATAGTTTTGCTTTATGTGATTCTTGCACTTAAAGCATATCCCTTTCCATTTTTGCTTTGACATATCGTGTCCAATTCTGGATAATGGGATTTTAAAAATATATAGACCATACATATTGGACAATTGACTCATCAATTATAATTCTCGTAATCTCCACTTTTTCCCATATCTTCTCATATAGCTAACTATTTCACCTCTTAGCACGGCCCTTAGCTGTTTCCAATATATCTCCTCATAATTCTGACAGATCATGCAATTTTAAGCAACTTTCTAATTTACTCCTATTATCATTTTTTCTTCATTCTCGTGCTATCTTTTATTTGAAAATCAAGAATGTAAGTTTAGTAGCCTGCCCATTTTTGGTTTAGAACCTGGATTTTGCTTGCTTATTGGGTGGCTAAATGCACGCACATTAAATAAGTGCTGTCCAATGTTTTGAACCAAAAATTGTCTGGGCTCCTTGAGCTTAGATGCCTTCTTTTTCAAATAATGAATAACAAGAGAACGGAATAAAAATTGATAATAGGAGTAAATTAGAAAGTTGCTTAAAATTGCATTGTCTATCTGAATCATGAAAAGGAAAAAATTGGTTTTAGTGTCCCATTTTAGTGTTAAACATTCAGACCATTTCATCTTAATCCAGGATATAAAAGAATTATTACTTTTCATATATCTAGGGAAAAAGTAAATAGGGTTTTTTTTTCCAAATTTTGTTTTAAATTAGGAACAAGAACGGACAATGTCAAATCATTGATTTCAGCTATTAGATCTTTACCAATAAGACAATCTGAAACCAGAAACAAATCTATTCTTTTAAAGGGAGTGGAATCTTTTAGACATGTATACCCTCTCTTAGTTGGATTCTGCAATCTACAGATTTATTGCAGATTTAGTAAATTTTTGAATTGATTAAACATTTTTGGCTTCTTCTTTTAACCTACTTTCCATCTCTCTTCCTTTACTGCTTCTTCTATCTAATATTTATTTTGGTGTTAGATTAAAATCTCCCCCAACCACTATATTATCTACTACATATTTAATCAATAACGATTGTAGGTTTATCCAAAAGTCTTAATCTAACTCATTTTGTCCGTATACATAACATAATGTTAACACTGAACCCTGTTTCTATAACTTCACGATAATATATCTAGAATTATCATCAAGTTTGATTTCTAATACCTTACAATTTAAGTTTTTTAAAAATTAAAATAGCAACTGTTCTTTAATTGTGTATCATATATCCCCTGACCCAATTAGATTTAAGTTTGAGAATTTCCTCCTCTTTCAATCTTATTTCCAATAATAGCGTTAAATCCGTATTTAATTTATAAGATATTTAAAAGTTGCTTTAATTTTTATTGGTGAGGATACACCAGCTATATTCTACGAGGAAATTGTTATTGGTTATTCATTAAAAAAAAAAAAGAGAGTAAAAAGTCACAACATTCCATCTTTGCATTAATAGGAATACAATCAGTACCTTTTAATGTTCTTATATCCAAAACATTAACTTATAAACTATTTTACTTCAAATTACTTTACATTCTGTTGACAAACTATTTTACGTTATTGAGATTTTTCAAAAGATTTAGTACCCTTACTGCATTCTACTTTAAAATAGCTGGATATATTATCTTTGCTTTTACACCTAGGGGTCGATCCGATAAAAATCGTCGCCCGCAAAAGCCGGCGACGCCAAGAAATGCGCGGATTTGGTATCCTATATACGGCGTAAGCTAGAAGTTACGCGCCGTAGATTTTCTGGCGTCGCCCGTAGATTTTTGGCCCATAGACTGACATATAAAACACGCGCAATTTGCTATCCTATATACGGCGTAAGGACTTACGCGCGCAGATTTTTCTAAATCTACGCCATTCTCAGCTCGCCACAAATTGAAGGCGCAGGTACCCTTGCACTGACTTAGAAACCAACGTAACTCTCAGAAGGCCTAACAAATGCATGCCTAACAATATACATAGCAGCAGCTTGTTCACAAATAGTTAACCTCTTAAAAAGCATTTATTATTCCTGCCCCTGCAAGTGTGTCAAACCAATCACAAACAGCACAACCCCTCACCTGCAACCTTAAAACACCTGCAAATGCACACCCTCATTAGCCACCATGTTTCCCTTGCAGTATATTAGCATTTAGAGTGAGACAGCGTCGTGGGGCACAAGGGGTGCTGAACCCCTACAAGCCCCTGTTTTGGGATGGTATCCCTGCTGCTGAGGTCCCTGGTCATGGTGCTGTAGCTGTCCCTGCTCCAGCTGCTGCTGCTGCCCTCTCCCTGATCCTCCTGCTGTTGTCCCTGTTCCTGGTGCTCCCCATGCTGCTGTTGCTGCAGCTGCCCATAGGCCAGCAGGGCCTATAAGACGAAGGCATCAGCAGAGGGGAAGAGCACCAAGGGTACACAGGGTTAGGGGTCACCCTGTTTGGGATGACAGAAGTTGGAGGTCAGGGAAAAATATCGCTTGACATCTGGCAAGCCTCATTAACCTATATGAGGTCTTGAAGGATGAAATTGACCTCAAGCGTATAGGAACCGAGGCTCTGACTGGTATGCAGAAGCTGTTGTGTGTTGTACACTTCCTGGCAACTGGCTCATACCAGTCAACAGAGGGGCTTGTGTCTGGCCTAGCGCAGTCTACCTTCTCCAGGATTCTAGGGAGGTTCTGACTGCTCTAGATAACCAGACACAACGATACATTCATTTCCCCCATACCCCCCAGGAATGGAACCGTCTTAACAAGGCTTCTATCGAACTGGGGGGTATTCCTAATGTCATGGGGGCAATTGATTGCACACATGTGCGTATTGTGGCCCCACATGAGGAGACAATCCTCTATATTAAACAGGAAAGGGGTTTCACTCATTGAATTGCCAGATGGTCTGCGATACCAATCTGAAATTCTTACATGTGTATGCAGGCTTCCCAGGGAGTGCACATGATTCCTACATCCTGCGCCAGACCTCCTTATTCAATATGTTTGAAAATGGAACACTTTCGGGAGGATGGCTTGCTTGGTGAGTACCTTCATTCTGTCTGTATATTTATAATAAAGGGACACTAAACACATATTTGTCATCTCATGTGTCAGATAGAGAATACAATGTTAAACATCATTATAATTCACTTCTCTTATATATTTTATTCATTCTTTAAATATATTTTTTTTAAAGATTTTTTCTAATTCACATATATGAGCCAATCATATGAGGCTTCTATGTGCAGCCACCAATCAGCAGCTATTGAGCATATCTAATATGCTTGTCATCAAGAGTTATCTATAGAATGGAGAAAATGACTAATCAAAGTTAATTATCAAGCTGCTAACAATTGCAGGTTATTATTAAATGGACAGTCTAGTATAAATTGCTCTTCCATTATTCAGATAGGCCTTTGAATTTTAAATAACTATCCTGATTTACTTCCATTAATATTTTGATGAAATCTATCTTTTATATGTGATTCATGTTGTGCCCCTTTAAAGCACATGATGTACCTGTAGTAATCCAAACACATATGTTACATGACAGGTGACGCAGGGGTACGGCTGCAGACCATGGCTATTAACCCCCTTGGTGCACCCCATTACAGAGCCACAACTCAGGGTACCAGGAGGCACACATAAGAACAAGGAATGTCATTGAAAGGAGCCTTTGGCCTATTAAAAAAACCAGGTTCAGGTGTGTCTGGATGTTACAGGCGGAGCACTATAGTATAACCCCAACAAAGTGTGTTCCATTGTCAATGCTTGCTGTATTCTACACAACATTGCTGTGGACACACGTTTTGTTGGGGGGACATTGACCCCAGAGCAGCAGCAGCAGCTTGGTTCCTGTACCTGAGGATGTGGACAGGGGGACACTGAGGGGGAATGAAGTGAGGGATTATGTCATCCGGGAATACTACACCTGTAAGTTACTTATTCATAATTACAGTAAACCGTAACATTCACAGTGTATTATGATGTTTGACAGTACCTCACCAACCATTGCATGTGTATATATCATGTCATGCAGAATGTAAAGGTTTGGATTTCCACTGCATGTAAGTGAAAGTACTACATCCCAACCCCCTTCCCTTAAAGGGACACTATACCCAAACATATTATTTCATGATTAAGGATAGAGAAGATAAATTATAACAAACCTTATAATTGAAATAAATGACCTATTTTCATTATTAATTTAGTATATACTTTAATGAAGACATAGAAATGCACACAGTGAAGAAATTGCAGGGAGGCATCTATATACAGCTACTAATCATCAGCTACCAAACACATCTTGATATTTTTTTTCAGCAAAGAATATCAATAGAATGAAGCTACAGAAATAATAGAATGAAATTTACTAGTTTAATTTAGAAATTATCTTCACCTTCAAAATCAGAAGTTAAAATATTTGCTTTAATTTCCCTTTAACAACCCTAATTACTGTATATTTATAATTTGTTAATTCATGTTTAGTTCACTATCATTAAGAATGAGGATAATGGATATTTATACCTTATGTTCACACATTCTTTAAATATATTATTAGTTATATATACCACGTGTCAATTTATATTGGATGTGAGAAACCTTGATGTACATCTTAGAAGTTAATATTACAATATGTACCGTTGAGACACAACCATGTCTTGTATGTTTTATTGAGCATGAATATGTCATAAACATTATAATAATACCTTTTTGGTCCACTTCAACACAGGTATTATTATATGTTTTAACAATATTACTGTACTAAAACACAACCTTCACATGGATGTGGATGACAATTAGATAGTAAATAACGAGAGGACAAGATTTTCAAAAGAAATTGAATAATATTTTTTTTTTTTTAGGCCTCTTAGATGAGGGGCCTGTGTGTGGGTCTTCTGCCTCTCCTGGGTTGTGTGGATACACTAGTGAGTGCTGGTCACAGAGGAGATACTTGATGCCATGTCCTGCTGTTGGGTGAAATGCTCCACCAAAGCCCCCCAACAGTTTGATTCTGTTCCCTCCATCTTTGGTCACTTTGGATTTGCATGTCCGATTTATACACGTAGCATTTGGTTCTGATTTTGGACCATAGCTGAAGCGATGCTAGCCATGTCCCCTTTGCAGCTCATTCGACCTCTGTTGCAAACGGTGTTGGGTTCTATGGAACCTGTGTTGTTCCCTCTGCATATCTGACACGTTTCCATTAGAGTCTCACAGGTCAAAGTTTGCCTCCTCTGTAGTGAGATATATTCTTCAACCCATGGCAGAACTCAATTGATCCATGGGCTCTTCATCAGCAGGGACAATAGGCTCTCTTTCAATGACGTGTTCCTCAGCTGGAGGTGCCAGAACAACAACCTCAGCTGGATGGGTGCCGGAACATTAACCTCAGCTGGAGGTGCATCAACAATAACCTCTGTTGGAGGTGCATCAACAATAACCTCTGTTGGAGGTGCAAGCAACAATGACCTCTGTTGGAGGTGCAGCAACAATGACCTCTGTTGGAGGTGCATCAACAATAACCTCTGTTGGAGGTGCAGCAACAATGACCTCTGTTGGAGGTGCAGCAACAATGAACCTCTGTTGGAGGTGCAGCAACAATGACCTCTGTTGGAGGTGCCGGAACATAAACAGCAGCTGGACGTACAGGAAGAGATATCTCAGCAGGAGGTGCAGCCACAGGGATATGAGCTGGAGGTGCAGGGCGATGGATTACAGTTGGTGGAGCCCTTCCAACTGAAGATGATGTGTCCAGATGTCGAGATGGACCGATAGTCCCAATGTCCGCTGGTGTGCATCCACTCAGCCTGCTGTAATACTCCTGTGGTGCCCTGATATTCTTGGGGGGGGGGGAAATACATCTACCCTTTGGGCTGGTGGGGCTCCCCCTCCAAGCCATAGGAATATTCCTCCTGCCACGGGTCCTGCCAGGTATCCTCCTCTAATGCAGGTGGCATGATATGTGGATGTTCAATCGACGCAGTCCAAGACATCTCATGGCCTGTGCATACTCCTGCTGTCGTATCTGTACCGTGGTTGTGGTGGACATATATTTAGAACCGGTGTTGGGGGATTCATGGGCATAGGCACCCTGGTGACTGGAGGTTCTGTGAAGGAGTCAAATGATGAGAGTGATTAGTATCAGTCACATATCTATCCATGTGGGCATACAATTTACATGCTAGGGCCTATCCACATTCTCATGTCAAACTCTATAACATGCTTGTGCACATTGAGATTTGTGATAGAGGGTTTGTAATATGCTAATTATACATGTATGTGTTTCATACAATAGTTCTGTGTACATGTCAGTGATGGAGAAAATGTGTTCTTTAAGTGACACTATGGTTGTGATGACTATGGTGTCCATTTACTGAAAGGGTCTACATGTGGCTTGTGGCCTGTGTTACTCTGAGACATGTTAGTATTTTCACTATTCTACCTCATATCATGATTTTCAATGTGTTAAGTAGCATTAAATGGACATGCAACCCCATATTTATTATTTCATGATTCAGCTAGCCAAGCATGGAATTTTAAAAAAACTTGTAATTTACTTCCAGTAGCTAATATGCTTCATTATCTTGATATTCTTAGCTGGATATGCATTTATTGATAGGCTCAGAAGCTGCTGATTGTTGGCTGTACATCAATGCCTCGTGTGATTGCCTCACCCAGTGCATTGATATTTAATAAACTAAGATTTTCAAAATAATAATTAAATATAGATAATGGAAGTAAATAATGGATGTTGTTTAAAACTATATTCTCTATCTGAATAATGAAAAAAGATCTTTTGTGTTTCATGTCCCTTTAAGTTAAATATCATTGTATATTTAGTTGTTAGTAATCAAAATACCATGATCCTCATAGGTGTACATGAATGTGTGACAATATAGGATGTTATAACACAAATACATATTATACTAGTGTGGTGGGATGTTACTCACCAGCATGCTGTGCTGATGTTGCAGTCCCTGAGTCACGAGCCCCTGGAAGTCCACGGACTGCTGTGAGGCTCAGGGACCTACGAATGAGCTCCTGCCACTCATTGTATTCTGCCTCATAGTGAGGCCCACCTCCTGTTGCCCTCTGGGAGATTGCTTCCTGGCCCATCCTCTCCTTGACCCTCCTCTTGCAATCATTCCATCTCTTCTTAAGCCCGTCAACATTCCTCCTCTGTTGGGACACTCCATTGACGGCCTCCACCACCTTCTGCCAAGCATCCTTACGCCTCCGGGCAACTCCTTTGCCCTTCTCTTGTCCAAAGAGGGCATTATGGTTCTCCAGGACAGCCTGGACGAGAGCGAGGTTTTCTGCAAAACTGAAATTGGGACACCTCATACGCTCCTCGTCCTGGGCTGCCTGGCTCCCTCCCTGGGATGTCCCTGGTGTGGGTTCCTCCCTATCCTCTCCCTCCTCCCCCCTTCTATCCCATGTGCACCCTCTATCCCTCTTCTCAGTGTGCCTGGCCTTTGGGCAACCCCACTCCCATCCTCCTTCTGGCTCTCCCTCTCCCCACTCCGCTCACTCCCTGACGGGGACCCTGCTGCTCCTTGTACATAATCCTCTCCCTGCGACTCCCCTTCCCTCCTCCCCCCAGCCCTATCTCTCCCTGACATCCTCACACTACACACACTCACACACTCACACTCACTCCCACTTCAATCACACACAATCACAACCAGACACTCAGCCTTTCAAACTGTAAAAGATAAATAAAGAGTGTTGGGTGTTATAAAAAAAAAGTGTTGTGTATTTTGTATATGTGTGTATGCAAAATGTGTGCAATATGAAAAAAAGTGTAAGTAAATGTACTGGCTTAACAATCCAACCAACAATCCGACCTAACTAACTTTTGATGATGCTCCTTTCTCACTACTCTTACCACTAATCTCTCTACTCGCTGTAGTGTGCTGTAGCTCCAAGAACCAACCAAACACACTAAAGAAATTGCGGCTGCGCAGGGGTTTAAGTATGATTTTTGAATCTCGTCATTACGTGGCGCATCTCTTAGAACTGGCGTTATTTTTTATGAGTCGTAGGCTAATTTGCATAAAACTACACTTTATTGAGACTTTACGTGAACAAAAAACAGGCGCAAGTACTTGCGACGACTAAAAGGTGTATTTGCGCACATTTTGGCTGCTCGTCGGTTTTCATGACTTACGCCAGTTTAGCATCTGACGGCGGTGAATATTGGATAGCTCGAGTTGCGAGCTGAAACTGCGGGCGACGCGGGTTACCTCGCTTGCGCCGAAAACTACGACCTATATCGGATCGCGCCCCATGTTGGTTAACTTGATTGCATATTTGAGACATAATTTTCCTCTTGTTAACTGTTTCCATTGAAAAATCTTGAAAAATGATTATCCTGTTTCCATCTATACATAGAGAATCTTTTAAATTTTTATAGTGTCTAAGTAATTCTACTTTATCTTTATAATTCAGAATATTTTGCAATCACTGGCCTGGCTGGCTTTAGATCCACTTTTATCCTCACTCCAATCCTGTGTACTCTTTCTATTTTGATGTCTTTATCTGCACCCGTTAAGGTAATTCTTTCGAGAGCAATTGCTCTAAATCATTCTGCATAACCTTTTCAGGTATTCTCAATATCCTATTATTATTTTGTCTGGACCTATATTCTAACATTTCAGATTTCTCTTGACGTTTAGTTACTTCAGATACCAATGCATTGATTGTCTTTTCCTGTTGAACTATCTGATCTTCTAATGTGGATATTCTATTTCTGCCTCTATCAACCTAGAGTTAAAATATTTGACTTCTTGTGTCAGACTATTAATATTCTTCCTTACATTCTCAAATTGTGGCATAATTTGATTAAACATTTGCATAATAATTACATGAGAGTCTGCATTCAGGGAACCTGAGTTACTAGATTAATTTTTATCCATGGTAACATTCTCCACATTGTCTTTGTTTTTATTTCTATCTCTACCCTTAGCAGCCATCACAGAAGATTAAAAGATATTTAATATTGTTCATGTATTTCTCCATGTCTCAATAAAATTTAAAAATAACCAAATTAAAATTAAAAACATTATAATGTGACATATAATAGTGTGTGCATGCCAATTATTATCAATATTTATAAGGGGAGAGGGAATGTTTACTCTCCTAGTGCCTTATTATTGTTCAAATGTGTTTACCTAATATACTTTTCCTTTCACCCTATTTATTTATTTTTTGTGTCCCTTCTTTTACTTGTGAGTCCTTAGTTCTTCCATTTAGAACCTCATAGTAGTGGAAGGAAAAAAAATACAACCAAAATAGATGAAAAGAACAAATCCTCCTTAAAGCTTACATTAATCTTTGAGTGAGCTTTACCATGTATTCTCCAAAATCAGCTCCTTAAAACAATGACTACATCATGCTCTTAATACCCTATTTATACAACGTTTAGATATATCTTTTCAAAGTCTCTATCCTTTCAGTCAGACTTTACAAGAATAAATTCACTTGAATGACTTCACTTAAAGGGACAGTCTAGTCAAAAATAAACTTTCATGATTCAGATAGGGCATTTCATTTTCCAATGTACTTTTATCATCAAGTTTGCTTTTGTCTCTTGGTATACATACTAGGAGACTCGATGCTAATTTCTTAGCCCTTGAAGGCTGCCTCTTATCTGAATTAATTTTGAGGTTTTTTTTTTCACACTAGTGGGCATTAGTTCATGTGTGCTATATAGATAACATTGTGCTCATGCCCTTGGAGTTACCTAGAAGTATAAAGCATAAAACACACATGTTGTATACTGGTTTGTATGTTACTAATAGAAGGAACACTTCATAGCAAGTTGGATAATTGTAAAGCCTGATATAAAATTACTGATCATGTTGCTCTTGTAAATAAACTTAGTATTTATGAGATATTGCTGGAGATAAGCATAAATCAGACAAACTGTCTGGTCTTTATGTGTAAGAACATGGTTTACTGTCTTAATTAGTGTCTTGTCTGTAGTTTGCTTTCAAAGTTATTGTAAAGTTTAACAAATTAAAAGTTAAATAAAAAAAATTAAAATAAAAAAAATATATATATATTAAAGAATCATGTTCGCCACAAACACCATATCCATACTTACAATTGTTTATTTATTACACATTTATAAAAATAAAGTTAAGTCTATGCTCATAGGTCCTTGATAACATGCAAAAAGCCACAATAATCCACATAAAGGGGCCGTTTTATCAAGCTCAGTATGGAGTCTTGATGTCCCCGTTTCCATGCGAGCCTTCAGGCTCACCGAAACAATAGTTATGAAGCAGCTGTCTAAAAGACCGCTGCTCCATAACTGGTCCGACTGGTCCTGAGGCCACGGACAGAAATCAACCCCTAATCGAATACGATCGGGGTTGATTGGACCCCCCCCCTGGTAGCGGTTCGATTGGCCGTGGAATCTGCAAGGGGCGACATTGCACCAGCAGGTTCGCCAGAACTGCTGGTGCAATGCGATAATGCAGACAGCGTATGCTGTCAGCCATTTATCGATGTGCAGGCGGACATGATACTGCTACATCATATCATGTCTGCTCACACTATGATAATCTACCCCATAGAATCATTAACCTGTTTTCCTATCACATTACACTCAGCAGCATATGCACCAGGGTGCAAGTGATGCTTTAAAAAAAGGATCCTGGAGCATGGGTTTGCACACTAGGTCCCATCACAACCACCATACTGCCTGACTCTTGTGGCTTGCAGCCTGTTTTAATTTAACTGCAAATAGCACTGCCTGACAACTTGTTGGCTTGCAGCCTGTTTTACTGCAATTAGCATTTTCTTAGGCTGCTGCAGGAAGCAATGAGTCCTAGAAATTGGGTAGTCTAATGAGTGGTTAAGTGAGCATGCACACACAGAATTGTGTAGTCTAAGGAGTGGTTAAATGAGCATGCACACACAGAATTGCGTAGTTCTAATGAGTGGTTAAATGAGCATGCACACACAGAATTGCGTAGTCCTAATGAGTGGTTAAATGAGCATGCACACACAGAATTGTGTAGTCTAAGGAGTGGTTAAATGAGCATGCACACACGAATTGTGTAGTCCTAATGACTGGTTTAAATGAGCATTCACACACAGAATTGTGTAGTCTAATGAGTGGTTAAATGAGCATGCACACACAGAATTGTGTAGTCTAAGGAGTGGTTAAATGAGCATGCACACACAGAATTGTGTAGTCTAAGGAGTAGTTAAATGAGCATGCACACACAGAATTGTGTAGTCTAATGCGTGGTTAAATGAGCATGCACACACACATAATTGTGTAGTCTAAGAGTGGTTAAATGAGCATGCACACACACATAATTGTGTAGTTCTAATGAGTGGTTAAATGAGCATGCACACACAACATAATTGTGTAGTCTAATGAAGTGGTTAAATGAGCATGCACACACACATAATTGTGTAGTCTAATAAGTGTTTAAATGAGCATGCACAAACAGATATGTGTAGTCTATGGAGTGGTTTAAATGATCATGCACACACAGAATTGTTTTAAATCTTAAAGGGACATTCCAGTCAAAATTTAAATGCACATAGTTTAATTACATCTTTGAATAGAAAACATAATTACAATTTACATGTATTGGCAAAAATGCTTCTATAAAAATTATCACTGTTTTTAGTGTTAACATTTTTTCTCTGCACGTGCATGTGAAGCATAGGCTAGATATTGTCACTGCACCCACATTTTAAATACTGCCACTGCTCAGATCATCAGTGGGCTGTATCATGTCAGCAATTAACAGATTGAGTCATTACCAGATGGTATAAGCCCACCTAAGGCTCTCTGAGGAAGTGCTGTGTTTTAAAATGCTGATGCACGGTGCATATCTAAATACTCTTTTTAAAACAGCTATAGCTTTTATTAGAAGGCATATTTGCTAATACATGTAAATTACAAAAATGCTTCTGTTCAATACTGAAATGCACCCATGTGGTTTCCAATTTTGGCTGGAATATCCCTTTAAAGTGGGTTTAAATGAACATGTAACACACACAGAGTTGTGTAGTCTATGGAGTGATTAAATGAGCATCCACACACACAGAACTTGTAGTCTAATGAGTAGTTAAGCATGGCACACACAGAATTGTTGGAAGTCTAAGGAGTAGTTAAATGAGCATTGCACAAACAGAATTGTGTAGTCTAAGGAGTAGTTAAATGAACATACACACAAACACAATTGTGAAGGCTAAGGAGTAGTTAAATGAGCATCAACACACACAGAATTGTGTAGTCTAATGAGTAGTTAAATGAGCATGCACCACACACAACAATTGTGTAGTCCTAATGGAGTGGTTTAAATAAGCATCCACACACAGAATTGGGTAGTCTAAGGGAGTGGTTAATGATCATGCACAAACAGAATTGTGTAATATAATGAGCAGTTAAATGAGCATGCACATACACACAATTGTGTAGATCTAAGGAGTGGTTAAATGAGCATGCAACACAACACAGAATGGTGTAGGTAAAGAGTAGTTAATTGATTTTTATATATACTAGTCCTAAAGGCCCGTTCACACGGGCCATTTTTTTCAGGTACAGCGGCCCCACCCCTTGCTCTTTCCCCCCCTCTCTTTTGCTTTCTTCTCTCCCCCTCTCTTTTGCTCTCGTCTCAGGCCTCTCTCTTGCGCTCTCTCTCCCCCTCCCTCTTTTTCGCTCTCCTCTCTCGCTCCACCTCTCTTTTTGCTCCTCTCTCCCCCCCCCTCTATTTGCTCTCTTTCTCCCCCCCTCTCTTTTGCTCCCCCTCCCCCCCTCTCTCTCCCTCCTCTCTTTTGCTCTCTCTCTCTCTCCCCCTCTCTTTTGCTCTCTCCCCCCTCTCTTTTGCTCGCTCTACCCCCCTCTCTTTTGCTCTCTTTCTCCCCCTCTCTTTTGCTCTCTCTCTCCACCCTCTCTCTCCCCCTCTCTCTTTTGCTCTCTCCCCCTCCCTCTCTCTCTCTCTTTATCCACCCCCATCTTTTTTGCTCTCTCTCGCCTCTTTTGCTCTCTCTCCCCCTCTCTTTTTTTTCCTCTCTTTCCCCTCTCTTTTGCTCTCTCTCCCCTCTCTTTTGCTCTTTCCCATCTCTTTTGCTTTCTCCCCCCTCTCTTTTGATCTGACTCTCTCACATGGACAGCGCCTGGCCCCACCCACCCACGCCTGGTCCTGTCCACCCAGTCCAACCACGCCCAACCACGCCCGGTCACGCCTGGTCACGCCCACGTCCGTCCACCATTGTCATCGCCGTGGACAGCAGATCAGGTAGACTTTAAGGCCAGTTGTGTTTTTCCTTGCACTGTCTCTACTGCGCAGGACAGCTTTGGACAAACACACTTGGCCTTTTATATTATAGGATATATAAATATATATATATATTATATACATAAAAGTTCATGGGGATTTGCACTCTCACCTTATATATAATGTGTGAGGGTGTGTCAGGAACATAGATATCACTTCAAAGTTATAGGACCGCACTCATCCGGACTTGTAACAAACAAAAATGTATTTTGTGTAGTGATGTCGCGAATAGGTTCACCGCGAATAGTTCCCGGCGAGCATAGCATGTTCGCGTTTGCCCGCGCGGGCGAACATATGCGATGTTCGATCCGCCCCCTATTCGTCATCATTGAGTAATAATTTGACCCTGTACCTCCCAGTCAGCAGGCACATTCCAGCCAATCAGCAGCAGACCCTCCCTGCCATACCTCCTACCTCCTGGACAGCATCCATTTTAGATTCATTCGGAAGCTGCTATTCTTAGGGAGAGGAGGGACAGTGTAGCTGCTGCTGATTAATAGGGAAATCGATAGCTAGGCTAGTGTATTCAGTGTCCACTACAGTCCTGAAGGACTCATCTGATCTCTACTGTAAGGACAGCACCCCAAAAGCCCTTTTTTAGGGCTGCTTTTTTTTCCTGTGTAATCTAATTGCAGTTACCTGCCTGCCAGCGTGTGTGTCAGGCTCACAGCGTATACTGTGCCCACTTGCCCAGTGCCACCACTCATATCTGGTGTAACAGTAGTGTAGATTTAAAAAAACAACACTTTTTTGACTGGTTAAATAATAGCAGTCAGTTTCCTTCACACGTGTGCGTTTCAGTGCCTGCCTGCCTGCCAGGGCACAGTGTCACCCCCAGTGCAACTCATATCTGGTGTAACAGTAGTTTAAATATAAAAAAAACAACACTTTTTTGACTGTGTTAAATAATAGCAATCAGTTTCCTTCACATGTGTGCGTTTCAGTGCCTGCCTGCCTGGGCACAGTGTCACCCCAGTGCAACTCATATCTGGTGTAACAGTAGTTTTAAATATAAAAAAAAACAACACTTTGTTCACTTTGTTAAACAATAGCAGTCAGTTTCCTTCACACGTGTGCGTTTCAGTGCCTGCCTGCCAGGGCACAGTGTCACCCCCAGTGCAACTCATATCTGGTGTAACAGTAGTTTAAATATAAAAAAAACAACACTTTTTTGACTGTGTTAAATAATAGCAGTCAGTTTCCTTCACACGTGTGCGTTTCAGTGCCTGCCTGCCAGGGCACAGTTGTCACCCCAGTGCAACTCATATCTGGTGTAACAGTAGTGTAGATTTAAAAAAAAACAACACTTTTTTGACTGTGTTAAATAATAGCAGTCAGTTTCCTTCACACGTGTGCGTTTCAGGGCCCTGCCAGGGCACAGTGTCACCCCAGTGCAACTCATATCTGGTGTAACAGTAGTGTACATTTAAAAAAAAAAATACAATTTTGACTGTAATAGATTGAATAGCAGTTAGTTGTCTGCAAGCGTGTGTGTCAGGCCTACAGCGTCTATTCTGCCAACTTCTGCCAGTGCACAGTGCCACTCATATCTGTTGTCACAGTAGCTTGCACGCATAGTACCACTAATCGATAAAAAAAATGACAGGCAGAGGCAGGCCACCCCGCAGGGGCCATCGTGTTCGTGGTGCTGTGATTCTCTTTGGCTCTAGAATAATGCCCAGTGTTCAGAGGCTACGTACCCCGAACTCAAACATTTCTGAGGACATAGTTGACTGGATAACACAGGACACCCAATCTTTCTACAGCTTCCGCTCGGAACCTTGACGCACCATCCTCCTCCAGCTTAGCTTCGGGCACCTCTTAAGTTACCACTCGCTCGCCTGCCGCCACCCACCAATACTAGAACCACAGCTGCTTCACTTGATCTGTCAGAGGAGTTATTTACACATCAGTTGGAAGAAATGAGTGATAGTGATGCGCAACCATTATTGCCAGAGGATGTAGATAACAGGGATATGTCTCAGTCAGGTAGCATTACAAAACATGGACGTAACAGGGATTAAACTGATAAGAATAAAACTACTTAACACACCACTCCTATCTGGGGGCACATTAGATTGCATGCGCAGTGCCCCAAAATTTGAAGTAGGAGGACCGACCTAGCATCTTTTTCCATCTCCCCGGTTCCTAAAATCGATGCCATATACATGTCCCCTGATAGGGGACGTAACAGGGATTATACTGATAAGAATAGAACTACTTAACACACCACTCCTATCTGGTGGCACATTAGATTGCACGCGCTGTGCCCCAAATTTGAAGTAGGAGGACCGACCAAGCATCTTTTTCCATTTCCCGGTTCCTAAAATCGATGCCATATACATGTCCCCTTATAGGGGACGTAACAGGGAATTAAACTGATAAGAATAGAACTACTTAACACACCACTCCTGTCTGGTGGCACATTAAATTGCACACGCATTGCCCCAAATTTCAAGTAGGAGGACCGACCAAGCATCTTTTTCCATCTCCCGGTTCCTAAAATCGATGCCATATACCACGTCCCCCTGAATAGGGGACGTAACAGGGATTAAACTGATAAGAATAGAACCTACTTAACACACCCACTCCCTATCTGGTGGCACATTAGATTGCACGTGCAGTGCCCCAAATTTGAATTAGGTGAGGACCGACCAAGCATCTTTTTCCATCTCCCGGTTCCTAAAATCGATGCCATATAACACGTCCCCTGATAGGGGACGTAACAGGGATTAAACTGATAGGAATAGTACTACTTAACACACCTTATAATAACACAGAGAGAGGCAACGCAGAGAGAGGAGGTCTGAAGAAGAGGAGTCAGAGGAGGAAGCGTGGCTTTGAGGAGGTGGAAGACCAAACCCAGCAGGCGTCCCCAGGGGGCTTTTTGTCACCTTTCAGGGACCCTTGGTGTTGACTCGTGGCTGGGTGGAGGAAGAGACCATAAATTACATCAGTGGAGGACAAGGAACTGGGACATGGCTAGCTTGGTATCTAACCTTGTGCAAATGGGGAGTTTGCGGTTGTGCAAATGGACTGTGTTTGCGGTTGTTTGCGGGGAGTTTGGTCTGTCACTGTGAAGCGGGCGTAACCCTTACATTACCTGATCGATACAACATTATACCTGATGAGGAATTAGGAATGTTAGGTGATTTATGCCTCCTTATGCTTAAAACCAGACTCTGCATCAACTATGTAATTTTCCATGGGGAGTTTTGCCATGGATACCCCCTCCGGCATGCACAGTCCCAGGTGTTAGTCCCTTGAAACAACTTTTCCCATCACTATTGTGGACGAGAAAGAATCCCTGTGGGTTTTAAAGTTTGACCTGCCTATTGAAGTCTTTGGCGTTTCGCACCGGTTTGCCAGTTCGCGAACAGTTGGGGAAGTTCGCCGTTCGCAGTGTACGCGAACCAAATTTTTTATGTTTGTGACATCACTAATTTTGTGCAGTGACGTTTCGGGAAGCCAACTGTCCCCTTCCATCAGACTGATGAAGGGGGACAAAAAATAAATTTTTTGTTATGTTACAATTCCAGAGAGTGTGTTCCTATAACTTTGAAGTTATATATATAAAATTATATATAAATATAAATATATATATATATATATATATATATATATATATATATATATATAATATGTATATTATTAGCAGGTAAATCATTCAAATACTGTCAAAAGCCTCCAAGCCAACCTCCCATTATTTCCTGCTGCCTCATTACAAATTCCCTTCCATTTTTATTTCAGCTTGTTTGTTTCATTGTGCATCAGTATATGTGAGTGACAGTGTATGTGTCTCTGCGATGTATCTGTTGTACATACAATAAGTGTATTGAAAGTTTTTAAAGTTTAGCATATAGTGACTTCCAAATGTATAGTTTACTAGTTAACTAGGGCTAGTAGTAGTTTGGGATAATATATATATATATATATATATATATATATATAAAAAAAATCTGCGTATATTTTACTTTTTTGCCCTCCCTGGAAAGATTTCTGCAGATACCTATGTAGTTCCCTTGTATCTTTTTCCCACGCCATGATAAGCATTACCATTTTAAAAAGGACTTAATCACTACACTGTAGGTCCCTTCCCTGAGTTAATTACACAAGGGAGGAAAATGATGTGTTGAAAAGGTTCTTTTTTATATCTAGCCACTCAGACTAGAATGCCATAGAAAACTTATCTAAGTCTGATTGAACAAAAGGCTTCTTCACTGAGTCTTGGAATTCCTGATGTTATACCTCTATAATCAGCCTTCTCCTTGCCCTCCAACTTGCTACTCAGACTCATATACCATACAGCTCCACGCCCTCAGGGGATTAATAAAAACGGAAAAAATAACTTATATAGCATCTCCCAAACACCCAAGATCAGTTATTACCGCACTACAGCAAAATATAATGACTTATAAGAGTTATTTTTTCTCACCTTTTAGTTTTTATTTTTAGCGTTGATAGCAGTTCAAAGCAGTTTTACATGTAATTTCTGAAATTTTTTGTTTTTTGATATATTTAAATTGTGTATAAAAGTTGTATGTTCATGATTGATTTTTAGATTTTTTTAAATTGTGACAGTGAGGCTTATCCAGGGTGGGGAAATGTGAACTGGTGCATTTTTACGATGGTGCATTACTATACCATCCCACAGGGAATTTGTTTTTAGATGAGAAATTGGAAAATATTGAAACATTAATGTAAGGACTTTTTACCTGTGCCTGAGATGCATACTATATGACCAACAGTTTCCACCTTCAACAATGACACCGGTACAGCTATGGTTACAAAACGTTTGCATTGAAAAGTGTGGATGAATTTATTGAAAGGTACAATATGAATTATATGTTTATTAATCTGTCTATCAATCTGTTTATCTCTCTCTCTCTCTCTTTCTCCCTCTCTCTCTCTCTCTTATATATATATATTATATATAATATATATATATATATATATATATACTGTATATATATATATATATATACATATATATATATATATCCGAGTGTTTGTTTATGCATCTTTCTACATCAATAAGCAATTTCCTATCTTATACCATACTTGTTTCAACAGATACCTCAGATGATATGATACAGTGCCTTTAAACTTTCTTTCCATGGATATCTAGGACTCAAAAAATAACTATAAATCCGGCTTCATCAACTGTTACGTTGCCCCACGAGCTGGACGTCAAGGGGGAACACAATGATTGAATGAAGCCTGAATGTGTCATTGCTCAGCTAAATAAGGTAGGAGATGCAGGTGGAGGAACAGCACAATGTTTACCATCTCTAAATGGCAATATTTTAGAATGAAGCATCTTTAAAAAGGTGTAATCAAGGAAAGTGCCCATGTATTTAATATAGCCTTGAACAAAAATGACATGCCATATATCCAACTGGAGATAGTGCTAACATGTTTGCACCTCCAAGTTCTAAGGATTTTAGCATGTGTCACTTCCTTTCTGATAGCACATGGATGATCTCTTTTTTATGCTCCGTGCATGCAGAGATAACATGACCACACTATTGTGAAACTAGCACGTGCATTCACGTTTACCTGTCATGCTTGCACTTTGATTTTAAGTGGGCACATCTTTTTATTTTGCATACCAATTGTCACTGTGGTTGTTGGATCTGCTCTTCTATATGGGTGACCCATATCATGTTGAACACTCTCTGAAACTGGGAGGAAAGAAATGTAAAAACATTATTATTTCTTTAGTAAAAACGCATGCTACCTGTCATAACAATTGTATTTATCCTTCAAATAACATCTTTAATTAATGTGTGCACAATAGCCCTTTATGGTCAATTTTTGTAACTTGTTTTTTTTGTAAGAAATTGAATCTATTTTCAATTATAAACTAAGTCCCTTACATTTTCCATTTGGGTCATTTAACATAATTCTACCACATTCAATATTGCAATATAAATGCAATATATCTATAGACAGAAAACATATAACACACCGTCTCATAAACTACTCACAAAGCCAAAAGCACTCTTTTGTGTAATATAACTTGTATGGGAGTCTTAGCCGTCTTTTTAGAATTCTGTGAGCGAGCCTTGCTGGACAGCTAAGCGTTCCAGACCCTTTTAGATTGCACACAAGAGTGCTTTTGGCTCTTGTAAATAGTTCTATGAGACTAATGTGTATATTTTGTTCATAGAAAAACTGCACTATTGGGGTGCACTCTTCTTTTATTTTGTAGATGTGATCTTTCATGCTTATTGGGATTTTATCATTGAAGAGGAAGCTGCCTTTAACTGCAACACTGTGAACTCTTAATAAAGAAAATTAAGAAGACACTGAAAAAAAAAATGACTTTTTTGAGTATTATATTTGAATTTGTCATGGTACAAATTGTATTGCAAATGTCTGGCGCATCCATTTTTGGGGGGTTTAGAGTGTTTTTATTTTCTCATTTTTTAAATCACATCCAATATTAAGGTAACTCCATCTTTTAGAATTTCTGCCAATGTGATTATTAACAATGTTCATTTTCTAGCACTTTGAAGGTGCAAGTCTCTGATATTGCGGGCATCACTGAATTACATTTTCCCACACAATATTTGCTTGCTTTGTCTTCAGGTGAGTATTAGATGAGTGAGCAAATATCTAGAAATTAACTCCAAAATACATGCATTTCTAGACATATGCTCATATCCTAGATAATTTTCTTCAGAAGCCCCTCCTTAACTGTCCTAAACTCAGATGGACAGTTACTAATATAATAATGGAGGGGGGCCATTCTGTCAATACGCTAAAAGAAAGGGGTTTTACTGATAAGTATTAGCTAGGTTATAAGAGAAGTTATAGAAATGTATTTTTGGTTTACATTCTCATCAGATTAGTGTACTCTTAATTAAATAAAGGACAATATGAAGTTACATTTCAGAATTTACTCTATTTTAATTATATTATAAACTCCCTTTGGGAAGTAATTCAAATAGTAATAAGAGGTGCAAAACATTTTTTTTTTTTTGTAAAAAAAAATAAAATGAATGGAAAATATTATAATGCACGTTTACTATGATACATTTAGAGCAAGATTATAAGAGGTGCGCAAATTTATTGCATGCCCATAAATGGGAAAATTCTACTGTTTATGGGGCGTGCAATAAATAACCAGCCATTACAGTGGCTGGTTATTAACACCAGAAGCTCGTGTTAGCAATTAGCGCTCTGAAAATGAATCAGAGATTAAATCACTGGTTAATTTCCAAAAGGTGCCACAATTGGCCCCTGAATCAAGTAATGGGTTGATTTTAACAATAAAAAATAATAGCATTTTTATTTTTATCTCTAAATGAACTGCACGAAGCAGTTTTTATAGCTTAAATTTAGCGGGTGTGGGGTGTTGGAAAAAAAACGGCACCAAAAAGTGCTTTACGTTGTGGTCTATGGGGACTGTGTTTGCTTATATACATATATATTTATGTGCTAATATGTGTATATACACATATAAACACTTAATATATATATGTATATAAGCAAATACATATATATATTTAAATTTGCTGCCCATCACTGTGCGACTTACCTCCTTCGCTGAAAAAGGTTCTATGGAAGCGCACTCTCTTCTATGCAATACAAGTGCACTGGTATTACTGAGTGGAGTGCAAATATCACGCTGCACACGTAATCTAGCCCTTAAGCATTAGAGGAATGTGTGCAAAGATACATATATACAATTTTTTAAGTAATTCTTCAAGGTATAAAAGTGCAGAAATTACTGACACCATATCCTTGAAATAGTTGCTTTTTCCTAAATACAATATGTATAGTCCTGCATGAAATTATACTTGTTGATCTAGATTTTGTACTTGCTTTGTCAAAATCACTAATGATAATTTTTTAATACTTATTCCTCTCAATGTCTTCTAGAAATAAAGACCTATTTTATTGACTATTGCTGCAACAGCCAGCAGACAAATAGATTAATGACAACAAATATTGCAATTAGAATCAAATCAAAAGAATCATTTTGTCTGTGAAATTCTAAAATGTTTTAGTGCCGCCAAGCATGGCTAATTTATTCATGACTAAAAACACTTTCAATATGACTCACTTAGGTAATACAACATTTTCAATTTTAATTTGAACTATGACAAAATGGTTGACGTGTGCAGTATTAACTATTTGTTTTATATTTTAATTGTAATACTTCAGTTTTGATTCTAAAACATGTATTAATGTTTAGATGTCAATATTTGAACTGAAGATATGTTTTTGTGAAGAAAAAATTAAAATTAAATGTAACTATTACTTTGGTTTTAGATACTATGTTCCACGTATTATTTATCAAGCTGTGAACAAGTGCATTTCCAAGAGAGGGGATGATACATGTTATGCCTGGTTTCACCTGAGTAGTCCAAGCAATCAGACATGTTATATAAAACATTATATGGGTCAATATATGGGTTGCAAAGATCAAATATTGAATCAAATATGGAGATACAAATTACCTTAACTTACACTTCTAAAGTTTTATGTGAGTAAACATGTCACTAAAAATTTTTTGACTCGTCAAAAAAGATACTTTTGACTCTAACATGATGAAGTTTCATTATGAAGGGTCATTTGGTACTTCATGAGAAATTAAAATATATACTTGTTATAAGAATCTATGGCTATAATCAACAAGGAAATAAAAACAAATCATAAAAAGAGTGTGTTCCTTTCTGGAAATCTTTACCCATCTTATATCTTCTCATACTTTACATTATAGACTGTAATCTCTAATGAGAAGGGCCCTGATCATCTTATATTAATTAGTTTTGTTTAGTCTCTTATATGTATTATTTTTACATGAATCAGTGTCATTGTGTAACCCATCACTATAGAATTTGCCAGTGCTTTATAAATAAATACATAGATAGTGATGATGAGGAGGAGCATTTTATTAATAATAATAATAATCTCTGCATATATAGAAAATTAAGAAGCACAATGTCTTTTTAAATATAAGTATAGGTTATTTAAACAATGCTGTTCACTTGGTTTGACTTGTCTAAGGAAGGGGAGAAGGCCCCAAAACGTCACATTAAAATTTGCTACGATTTCAAATCCAGAGAGTGCGGCTTCATTTGATGATCTGTATTGTGATACTGCACCCTGGTCTATAGAACTTTGTCAGTGAGAGTGCACTTTTATATTAAATTTATTTCTGGTGTTTTTTAACATGGACACCTCGTCTGTACCTTCATCAAAATTCGACATACCTGAGGTAATAGAAGGAGCTCAAGTTTTGACGCTCACAGAAGATGCTGCTGCTTGAAAATTTGATTCTGATATACAGGATTCTGGCTCTGAATCCATTAATTAATGGATTTTACCTTACTTAAATTAAAGCAAAGGGATATGGATTTACATCTGCATGGTGTCTATCTCTTTGAATACCACAAAAGAAAATGATCTCAAAGGGTTTTAGGTTATGTAATGTACCTACCATAGGGAGGAACAACCTTGAATTCTGCAAAAGGTGGTGTGCAGCATTGAATAAGTGTTCATTGGATTTATTATTGCTGGTTGTGGAGGAGGTAAGAGCCTAGCTGAATAAGCTTAATGAAGAGAAAAGGTGTTGGAATCAGCTGAAGGTCCTTCATTACAACAAGATACATCTGTGGGCTGGTATAATAAATTATTCACACATTTAAAGGAGTATAAGGATACACTCACAGCTTTTAAGAACAAGAAGCTATATCAAATTATTGAAGATTACAAAGACAAGAAAGCTTATAACTGGACTTTGAGTCCAGAGGAAAGGTACATTTATCAACCCAGGAGAGCCCGTAGACAAAGGGCCTATACTAGGAGTCAGTTGAAAACTTTTGATAGTATTTATTGGTCAGATTTTGATGTTCCCATGGTATCCCAGCATTCTACACAGTCAGCATTCTACTCAGTCATTTGGTTTTCAGTCTATTTAGGGTTAGCCACCTGTCACAAATTAAAGAACGAAGGCCACACCATAGGAGGGTGGATACAATAAAAAACACCTCTATCTGGAAGTATGAGGAAAAACATAGTGATTAATTGGAGTGCTTGGTTTCTAACGCAGGTCGAACAATGTGTGTTTAATAGAGGTCTAACTTTTGTTCCAACATCTAAACCTAATCAGTTTTGATTTATGGCTGGACTTACATAACTTCCAAAGAACTCCCAAACTGAGGGATTTTTTTTCAGTTTACTTAGGCCATCAAGTACCTTTCACCCTACATACACAAATGCCAGTATTAAGACCTACATGCGACTGGTCACACAGGATATGCAGCTTATGTTTTTCTCCAGGCTACAGGATAATTTGACCAGTGAAGAAACACAAGCAGGTGAGAATATGGCAAATGAACCCTAAGCTTGTAATAAGAACAGCTGATAAAGGTGGTGCCATTGTGATTTCTCAACTAAAGTAATTATAGGAAGATATTATGACAAAACCAAGTTTATCGATTACTTCATGCAGATCCAGCATTTATATTTCTATTGGAGATTCAAGAGATCTTACATGCTGGGTTACAGGATGGCTGGATTGACAAAAAGGTGTTTGATGTGGTTGAGGGTGAAACACCCAGTTAACCCCAATTTCTTTAGATTATAGCAAAGGTACACAAATGACTTGAGAAACCTTCAGGTCACCCTATAGTGTCAGCTAGGAAGTCCTCTGCTGCGATCCCTGGCAGTATGGGTGGACCATTTTCTACAACTATTAGTGACACAGATGAAACTATATGAAGATGATCAGTTTGGCCATTTCTATCTTCCATCTGATTGGCTGGTAACAATGGATGTCACCAGCTTACATACAATAATACTGCATGATGATGGAATAAATGCAGTTAATAAAGTTCTGTTGAGATATCTGTATATCGGATCAGATGTTGATTTCATCAAAAAATCCTCAGGATTGCTTGACATATAATTATTTCAAGTTTAAAGCTTCATACTATCAGCAACTGACTGGCATGGCAATGGGGTCTAATATGGCCTCATCTTATGTCAATTTATTTATGGAGGACTATGAAGGTTCCACCATATAGATTTATGATCATACAAATGTTTTGATGTCCAAAAGATACATAGATGATGTCTTCTTGATCTGATGAGGAACAGAGAGTGATTTACAGCAGTAGATAACATAAATCAATATATTGTCCACACCTGTCAGATTTAAAGATAATTACCACTTAAAAGCTGTTGATTTCCTTGATCTGAGGATCAAGGCAACTGGAGATTGTTTGGAAACAACATTGTGTCATAAACAAACAGATTTAAACCCCATTCTATTGGCAAAACAGTTTCTGAAAGAACAGATGTGCGGAAGTGATCAGAAAACATTCGGATACTCCATGGTACCTTGGCTACAGCGTTTAAGTAAACATTGGGAAATCCTTAAATTTGGCCCCACTTTACAATATTGGGATTCTGCTCCTCCCATGGTTGAGTATTGACACGATCATAGTCTGAGGGACCTGTTGATGAATACAGATCCATTGCATTGTTACCATAAAGAATCCTGGTTAACATCCAAAAAAATTAGGATGTATAGATATTTTAGCTATGTGACCTGAAATGCCATGACACAGGTATCAAGTTTTGGACACCCTTGCACAAATAAAAAATATATGATACACCCCTATTAACCTGTTCAACCAAATACATGGTCTATCTATTAAGTTGTGTATGTGGGTTTTTCTATGTTGGCAAGACTGATGATACTATAAGAAAACATTGTCCAATCATAGAAGTGCCATTAGATCTGCTTTTGAGACTAGGAAAATGGACTAACCTGTTGCTAGGCATTTTCTTGAGAAGTAGCACACAGTGAAATATTTAAGGTTTACATTGATAAACCATGTTCCCCCCTGGAGAAGGGAGGGGATAAAAGTAAGAAATTATTACGATTGGAGGTCAAATGAATCTTTTGGTTGGAAAATTACTGCTGAATGGCCTCAATGTTAATATTGATTGGCACTACTTTTTATGAACACTGCTATAGTATTTATCTACACTTAGTTGTCTTATAACCATGTAATATTTTTCATTATTAGCTGTGTAATTTGTCGTCCATTTTCTCTTTAGAGTAGTAGTGATGTAATCCAATATTTTACTGTATGATCTCTTCCTTTAGCTTCATTTTATTTTATTTTGGGATATTTGATACATTTTTGTACATTTGTGGTCAGAACATACACATTTAGATCAGTTAGCTTTACTTTTCATTTGAAGCAAAGAATGATGATCATTATATGTATCTAGTCCCTTTTAGGTTTCAATAGTATTTATTTTTGTTATGTTAGATATGAGACCTATATAGAATGTTGGCAGCAAGTTGTAAATATTGCTTGGGTCCACATACATTTTTATTCTATATCTATTTTATTTCCAGTAGTAGTATTTTTTAGTTATCAGTTGATTATATTTGTTTTTGAGAGATAGTCAAAAAGAGTGGTGTATAATGTGAGCGCCACAATCTCCAATCAGGCTTAAATCTAAAAAAATGACAAGCTTTCCAACTCTCTAAAAAAAGTCAAGCATATAAAATAAAAAATATGACTATACATCATTGTTATATAATATAATAATGTTTATTTAAAAATCCATAAACTAAAAGACATAAGAAATACGGTGGGGCAAAAAAAGTATTTAGTCAGCCACCAATTGTGCAAGTTGTCCCACTTAAGAAGATGAGAGAGGTCTGTCATTTTCATCATAGGTATACCTCAACTATGAGAGACCAAATGTGGAAACAAATCCAGACAATCACATTGTCTGATTTGGAAATAATTTATTTGCAAATTATGGTGGAAAATAAGTATTTGGTCAATATCAAAAAGTTCATCTCAATACTTTGTTATATATCCTTTCTTGGCAATGACAGAGGTCAAACATTTTCTGTAAGTCTTCACAAGGTTGTTACACACTGTTGCTGGTATGTTGGCCCATTCCTGCATGCAGATCTCCTCTAGAGCAGTGATGTTTTTGGTCTGTCGCTGGGCAACATTGAATTTCAACTCCCTCCAAAGGTTTTCTATGGGGTTGAGATCTGGAGACTGGCTAGGCCACTCCAGGACCTTGAAATGCTTCTTACGAAGCCACTCCTTCATTGCCCGGGTGGTGTGTTTGGGATCATTGTCATGCTGAAAAACCCAGCCACGTTTCATCTTCAATGCCCTTGCTGATGGAAGGAGGTTTGCACTCAAAAATCTCACGATACATGGCCCCATTTGTTCTCTTTCATGTACACCAGTAGGTATGGTGTTCTTTGGTTGCAACTCAGCATTCTCTCTCCTCCAAACACGACGAGTTGTGTTTCTACCAAACAGTTCTACTTTGGTTTCATCTGACCATTCTTCATGCTTCTGGATAATCCAAATACTCTCTAGCATACTTTAGACGGGCCCGGACATTGACTTAAGCAGGGGGACACGTCTGGCACTGCAGGATCTGAGTCCCTGGTGGTGTAGTGTGTTACTGATGGTAGCCTTTGTTATGTTGGTCCCAGCTCTCTGCAGGTCATTCACTAGGTCCACCCCGTGTGGTTCTGGGATGTTTTGCTCACCATTCTTGTGATCATTTTGACCCCACAGGGTGAGATATTGCGTGGAGCCCCAGATCAAGGGAGTTTATCAGTGGTCTTGTATGTCTTCCATTTTCTAATTATTGCTCCCACAGTTGATTTCTTCACACCAAGCTGCTTGCCTATTGCAGATTCAGTCTTCCAGCCTGGTGCAGGTCTACAATTTTGTTTCTGGTGTCCCTTCGACAGCTCTTTGGTCTTCACCATAGTGGAGTTTGGAGTGTGACTGTTTTGAGGTTGTGGACAGGTGGTCTTTTATACTGATAACAAGTTCAAACAGGTGCCATTAATACAGGTAATGAGTGGAGGACAGAGGAGCCTCTTAAAGAAGAAGATACAGGTCTGTGAGAGCCAGAAATCTTGCTTGTTTGTAGGTGACCAAATACTTATTTTCCACCATAATATGCAAATAAATTCTTTCCAAATCAGACAATGTGATTGTCTGGATTTGTTTCCACATTTTGTCTCTCATAGTTGAGGTATACCTATAATGAAAATTACAGGCCTCTCTCATCTTCTTAAGTGGGATAACTTGCACAATTTGTGGCTGACTAAATACTTTTTTGCCCCACTGTATAACGATTACTTATATTACCTTATCATGCATGATAAGTAAAAATAAAAAAGGAATTCCTTAAATTGTTATATATGTAGGTACCAATAAAAAAGATCCAAATAGTCCCCTGAGTGTACTAAATTAATAGAGCCTTATAGGTTATTATTCAAATTGGCTCCTTAATGATCCCTAATACTGGTATGCAATCTGATTCAAGCAATGTGAAACTTCCTTATCCGTGTTTCTTTGTGGCAAATAACCACTGGTGTATACAGGGAGTGCAGAATTATTAGGCAAGTTGTATTTTTGAGGATTCATTTTATTATTGAACAACAACCATGTTCTCAATGAACCCAAAAAAACTCATTAATATCAGAGCTGAATAGTTTTGGAAGTAGTTTTTAGTTTGTTTTTAGTTATAGCTATTTTAGGGGGATATCTGTGTGTGCAGGTGACTATTACTGTGCATAATTATTAGGCAACTTAACAAAAAACAAATATATACCCATCAATTATTTATTTTTACCAGTGAAACCAATATACATCTCAAACATTCACAAATATACATTTCTGACATTCAAAAACAAAAACAAAAACAAATCAGTGACCAATATAGCCACCTTTCTTTGCAAGGACACTCAAAAGCCTGCCATCATGGATTCTGTCAGTGTTTTGATCTGTTTCACCATCAACATTGCGTGCTGCAGCAACCACAGCCTCCCAGACACTGTTCAGAGAGGTGTAACTGTTTTCCCTCCTTGTAAAATCTCACATTTGATGATGGACCACAGGTTCTCAATGGGGTTCAGATCAGGTGAACAAGGAGGCCATGTCATTAGATTTTCTTCTTTTATACCCTTTCTTGCCAGCCACGCTGTGGAGTAACTTGGACGCGTGTGATGGAGCATTGTCCTGCATGAAAATCATGTTTTTTCTTGAAGGATGCAGACTTCTTCCTGTACCACTGCTTGAAGAAGGTGTCTTCCAGAAACTGGCAGTAGGACTGGGAGTTGAGCTTGACTCCATCCTCAACCCAAAAAGGCCCCACAAAGCTCATCTTTGATGATACCAGCCCCAAACCAGTACTCCACCTCCACCTTGCTGGCATCTGAGTCGGACTGGAGCTCTCTGCCCCTTACCAATTCAGCCACGGGCACATCCATCTGGCCCCATCAAGACTCACTCTCATTTCATCAGTCCATAAAACCTTAGAAAAATCAGTCTTGAGATATTTCTTGGCCCCAGTCTTGACGTTTCAGCTTGTGTGTCTTGTTCAGTGGTGGTTGTCTTTCAGCCTTTCTTACCTTGGCCATGTCTCTGAGTATTGCACACCTTGTGCTTTTGGGCACTCCAGTGATGTTGCAGCTCTGAAATATGGCCAAACTGGTGGCAAGTGGCATCTTGGCAGCTGCACGCTTGACTTTTCTCAGTTCATGGGCAGTTATTTTGCGCCTTGGTTTTTGCCACACGCTTCTTGCGACCCTGTTGACTATTTTGAATGAAACGCTTGATTGTTCGATGATCACGCTTCAGAAGCTTTGCAATTTTAAGAGTGATGCATCCCTCTGCAAGATATCTCACTATTTTTGACTTTTCTGAGCCTGTCAAGTCCTTCTTTTGACCCATTTTGCCAAAGAAAGGAAGTTGCCTAATAATTATGCACACCTGATATAAGGTGTTGATGTCATTAGACCACACCCCTTCTCATTACAGAGATGCACATCACCTAATATGCTTAATTGGTAGTAGGGTTTCGAGCCTATACAGCTTGGAGTAAGACAACATGCATAAAGAGGATGATGTGGTCAAAATACTCATTTGCCTAATAATTCTGCACTCCCTGTATATTATCCATAGTTGTATAGTTCTCCTTGTATTCACATGTAAGTTTCAAGACACCTCTGCGGTAAGTCTTACCTGACTTCTCCTCCAATTGATAACTTAACTCCTGATGTTAGAAGCAGAGTAAGTAATGGTTTGTTTGTTCATCACAAACCTCGGTGTGTCTATACACAGCCGTGCGACTTTCCGGCATGCCCACCAAATGAGGGATGACGTCACCTTTCTTGTTCAGTGATCCGTTATCTTATCTTTATAGGAGGAGAAAAAAGTAATGAGCACACCAGTGAAAAAATATGAAACCATCTGATAAATCCAGTTTGTCTTGTTATTCCATGTCATTAGAGCTTTTTTTTTTCCTTTTGCAGGTTTAAGAATATACACTGATGCTTAGTGGAATCCATCCAGTGCTCTCAGCCTGCATGTATACTGTCAATACAGTATACATGCAGGCTGAGAGCACTGGATGGATTTATATATAAATGGTGTATAGTCATAATTTTTTTTTTTTTTAAATTTTTTTTTACATTTTTTTAGAGAGTTAGAAAGCTTATCCTTTTTTAGATTTTAAGCCTGATTGGAGATTGTGGTGCTCACATTATACACCACTCTTTTTTTACTCTTTTAGTTTTTCGGGTTTAGGATTGCCTGTTTTTTAATGTGTAGCATTATCTAATATACCCAGCACAAGTTTTTCTTATCAAGCCTTTCACACTTTTGAGAGTTAGTCACCAAGCTTTACCCTAAAAAATATATATTGTTTGATGTATAATTACTATCTAGGATAGATGGTGTTTTAAAGGTTTTTTTCACAATGAGATATTATGAAGGTGTCTAATTATGTTACAACTGTGTGTTAATAGGAGATATTTATTTATTTTTTATATGATTACTTCGTAATTTTTACTGTCATTGTGATGTTTTTCATTGATCTGCCTTGAAATTAGCAATATATTCCCCTTATTCACTCTCCTAATCTTTCCACCTATCAGATGGATATTAGTACACTCCTCTATACATGTATAATGAATTCCCAGCGTTTCATGATAGATGGCCATCAACAGTATTACAATGATATGACATAGTGATTGTGAGTATAGTCGGGCTACAACTATTATGAGCATGCTTGAAGTTTAATCTGCATGTTTTGGGTCCATCACATAAAGTATACAGGGTTCTGTCCTAATAGATATACCTTATCTAATAATCTTTCATCTTACAGCCCACGCCCATTAAGACACATTTTTGCTTTAAAACCTATCTGATGCTTTTAGGTTGTTGTTATACACTCCTCTTACCTGAATGTGAAGTTAAACATACATGATAGTTGAATCATTGATACAACGGAGAGTTAACTTTACATGTGTAGATTATATGTGTCTCCATTAATTAATACATATAGTAGAAATCCACAACGTGATGACCTATTAATTATTGCATGGCCATTATACATGCCCTCTTCTTCAGGTCATTCTTAAATATGTAAATATGTCTTAGTCATGCCCCCCACCTACTAAACAACGCTGCAGCGTCAGAATTTCTGGCATTTGTCCTGTAATGGCATTGATCTAATCTATGAACAAGTTGTCAATTATGAGGGTTAGTTTGAGGTAAAATCGGCCATAGATTTCCTCTTTAAAAGGGCGATATGTGCACAAATACAGTATGCGCTTTTTTTTTGCTCTTGATGTTAGGATGATTATCATATGTATATTTTTTGATGTTTAAATCATGACATAAAATACACATTATATTTATTATGTTACAATAATATTGGCATTTTACAAAATGGCACTTGATTTATTGTGCACTTATGGGAAGGGATCTATATAAGTTATTTAAACACTGCTGTTCACTTAGTTTGACTTGTCTGAGGGAAGGGTGAATGCCCCGAAACGTCACTGTTTAATTAAAGTGTATTTAAATCCAGTGAGTGCATATTATTGGACACTACTGAATATTCTTTTATGCACCCTGGTCTGGAATCATTATGGCAAGTGAGAAGTGCGCTTTTTGGGTTCATTATACATATACATATTGGTAACCTTAGATGTTTATAATCTTTATACCTCTATACCACATGTAGGAGGATTAGAAGCAGTGAAAATGTCACTAGAAAATTTTTTAAAAATATATAGCATTACAAAAAAATGTTTATGTTAATCTGTTAGAAATTGTCTTATACAATAACTATTTTCTCTTTGAGAATGTATATTACAAGCATTGTAGGGGCACTGCTATTGGTGCAAATATGGCACCATCATACGCAGGCATTTACATGGGAGTATATGGAGAAATGTATATATATACTAATAATTTATTGCAGTAATATGCAAACGTATGGTGCCATTATATAGGTTATATATTTATGTTATGGACAGGAGGCATCGATACTTTATATGAAATTTTTACAAACTTGAATTCATATTCAGAATATATAACGTTTACAATTCATCAGGATGAAACAAGAATTATTTTCATTTTTCATTTTGGATACAGTTATACATATACATATATATATATTTACAGTATATTTATAGAGGATAAAAAAAAATCATCAAAAAGAAAAGGACAGAATTACACAGCATAAATCTACTATTAGAAAGGGAACAACAGACTTGCCAGGAGTAGCACATTTTAGAGATAAAAAAACATGAAGTTAAACAACTCAGGTTTCAGGTATTGGAACATTTACCAAAACAATGTAGAGGAGTAGATAGACTTAAAAAATTTAAAACAAAAGGAAGTAGTGTGGATTAATAGACTTGATAGTTTATGGCCAGTGGACTCAATAGGTATTACAATTTATTTTCATTTTTATAGTCTAATAGCTAGATTACGAGTTATGCACACTATAGGAAAATTAACAAAAGTTGCGTTATTTAACCCTCTATAGCTCTGCCATTACAAGTTTTGAAACAGCCGGCTTGTACGTGCGGTATGGTGGTTTTAAGCTCCATACCGCACAAAATACAAGCACTGTTTTGACTTGCTCATGCATGCTTTCGCCATAGACATCAATGGGGATAGCGGGTTAGAAAATAGCCTAACACCTGCGATCGCGCAAAGAAAAGCTCCGTAACGCAGCCCCATTGATGTCTATGGGGAAAAAAAAATAATGTTTAAACCCTAACATAAACCCTAAGTCTAAACACCCCTAATCTGCTGCCCCCGACATCGCCAGTACCTACATAATGATATTAACCCCTAATCTGCCACTCCCAATATCGCTGCCACCTACATAAAGCTATTAACTCCTAATCTGCCGCTCCTTATATCGACGCCACCTAAATAAAGCTATTAACCTCTAATCTGCCACTCCCAATATCACCGCCACCTACATAAATTTATTAACCCATAATCTGCCACTCCTGATATTGCCACCACCTAAATAAAGCTATTAACTCCTAATCTGCCGCTCCCGATAACGCTACCACTATACTAAAGTTATTAACTCCTATTCCCCTGCACCCCAACATCACCACACTATAATAAATCTATTAACTCCTATTCCGCCACCACTAAATAAAGTTATTAACCCATAAACCTCTGGCCTCCCACATCAACACCACTAAATAAACCTATTAACCCTTAAATCGCCAGCCCCTCACATCACAACAACCTAAATTAAACTATATTAACCCCTTAACCTAACCCTAACGTAACCCTAACGTAATTCTAACCCTAACACCCCCTAACTTTAACATAATTAAAATAGAGCTAAATTAAAGTTACAATTATTAAATTTAATAAATTATTATTACTAAATAATACCTATTTCAAACTAAATGCATACTTACCTGTAAAATAAAACCTAAGCTAGCTAAAATATAACTAATAGTTATAGTTTAGCTAGCTTAAGTTTTATTTTTATTTCACAGGTAAGTTTGTATTTATTTTAACTAGGTAGACTAGTTAGTAAATACTAAATTACTAAAAATAAAAAAACCTACCATTACACAAATAACAAACAAAATTATCTAAAACAATAAAAAAATTTTCCTATTCTAATACCTTTTAAAAAATCTAGAATAAACTACCAAGGGCCATTAAAAGGGCCTTTTGTGGGCCCTTAAAAGGGCATTTTGTAGGGCATTGCCCTAAAGTTAACAGCTCTTTTGCTACAAAACAAAACAAACACCCCCTAACAGTATACAAACCCCCACCCCCCAAATCCACAAAATAAAACTAAAGTAAAAACCTAATCTACCCATTGCCCTGAAAAGGGCAATTAGCTCTTTTTCCTGCCCTTAAAAGGGCATTCAGAAAGTGCAGGGCAAATAGCCCGGAGCGTAGCTAAGGGTAAAGGCCTGGAGGAGTGAGTGCTGCTGTGTGTGCGTATTAGTTACAATGTTGCATTGTGTTGGGAGGGGTCTACTAAACTTATAAGAAGGATGTACAGGGATTCTACTTCCTCTTTGTTCCTGTGGACTCCCAGAAGATCTTTCAGCTTAGCAGTTTGCAGCATTTTCCAATGGAAGGCGAATCTGGAGAATGGGAAGAAATGGAGTTAGAGGACGTGGACTGGGTCGCACCATCCCCATCTGGAACTGTCACGGTGGGTCTGGGCCATGGGTCTGGGCTGTGTCTGCCCGTTTCTCCCTTAGGGTGGGGGGTAGCCCAGTGTTGTTCTCTTCTCCTGCACGGGAGAATTTAGAGGGGGATGGTGGCCCCGGTCCGGCTTATCAGCCGGTCGGGTCGGAGTGTAGGCCCCCAGGGGAGGTAGGTCCTGAGTGGTGAGTAGGAGCGCTAGGCGGTTCAGTTTTAGGGCCTAGGGGGTCCCAGGGGAGCTCCGGTTTCGGCTCCGGGGGTCCTGGTAATATACCTGGGGGTTCAGGTGTCAGCCTTAGGCAGGGGCCTGTAGTAGCAGGGCCCAGCGAGGCTTTAGGGGGTGCGTGCACCTCTGGGGAGAGTGTCATTGGCACGGGTAGTGGGAGCAGTGCGGCCTTACCTGCGGCAGTGGTCCTCTCCGGGGAATCGGTAGCGGCGGCGGTGGCCCTCCTCCAGTCCTTGGCGTCGGTCCTCGCGGGTGCGTCGTCGGGTCCGGCGGTTACTTCAGACCCAGGCTTCGGCCTACGGTGCTGTACAGGCCTCCGGTTCGTCGTCCCTCGTGGTATCTAAAATGGCCGCCTCGACTTCCGGTGGCGTCGCGCGTCCTTACGTCACTTCCGGTGACGTCATTTCCGCTTGCGGCAGTCGCAATCCGGACAGCGAGCAGAGCGGATCGTTTCCCCCAGGCTCCGAAGGTAAGAAGGGAGCACCTCGGGGGGGGACACCCGCTCTTGGGGGCAAGCCTGATGGGGCCCAGGAGGCTGGGAGGGCGCAAGGTGGGCCAGAAAGAGGGGCAGAAATGCGGAGTCATGGGGCAACTGTGAATGTGGCAGCGGGGCAGCAGGGCCCCCCAGAGGGCACTCCGGGGGTGTTGCAGCAGGGTGTGCGCACAAGAGCCGCAGCTGGACCCAGTAATAAGGGGGGGGATGCCGACAGGGCACCCTCCTCGCGCTCGCGGCCTACGTTAGGAGGGGGCAAAGCTAAGGCGGCCCCCGCACGCGCCGCGGCCCAAAGTAAAGGAAAGGCCCCCGCGGCTAAGACCGCAAATAAGGGGGCCATCCTGGCACACAGCTCAAGGGGCGAGGCCGCAGTAGCGGAGCCCCAGGCGCAAGGCCTGCAGGGTATAATGACGCCCAGCAGGACCTCACCAGCACGATCAGAGCAAATAGCCACAAGGGGGGCTGTCAAAAGGGGGCATGCTAGTATTAGCGTTGGCCCTGGGGAAGGTTTAGAGAGCCCCGGGAGGGGGCAGGCAAGACAGGCTAGGGGATCGAAGTCTCAGGGTCGGAGTAGGACCGTGAGATTTCAAGAGGATTCGACTAGCGGGTTGGCCACCAGTACGGATGATGATGTGAGTGCGGCATGCGGTGATAGTGACCGAGAGGGTTATCTAGAATTTGAGGAAAGGGGGGATAGGGAAGAGATGGCTGGCCCTTCCCGAGGTACTCCCCTCTTGGCTTCTATTTTGAAGGTACCCAGGACATCCTCATCCAGCAGGGACATGGCGACTCAGAGTTCAGGAGCTCTCGTGCCTAGAGGAGTCAGCAGTGCTTCTGGACAAGGCCAAGCCACATCGGGTGCTTCCTCTGGTGAGATGCAACTTGGTTTACCTAGGGGGCGGTGTAATTCTTCAAGCTCTAGTGGGTCAGGTTCGGGATCTGACATAGATGGGTCACTGGGTTTGCACACGAAAGGGCATAGGAGGATGTATAGAATGTTGAGAAAGATGAGTAGGGGCAATCACGGGGATGGCAATGCCAGTAGTGGGGCGCAGTCATCTCAACTCTTAGGGGTTGCTAGGGGTCACCACAGGCGGTGAACAGAAAGGCAGCAGTACATGGGGATACTTATTCGTGCCAGGTACACAGTTTGCATGCACACCTTAAATCTAAGACTGTGAAATGTATCCAGGACGGTAAGTATGTAAATATGTTTGAGCTGTCTGCAGAGGCTTTTAAGTTTAAGGAGATGGCGGAGGATGGTACGGGCCCTAAGAAATTTAGGCGGCCTGATACCCTTGAGGAGTGGCATCGGTGTTTCCGGGTCTACGCCACTTGCTACTTGGAGAGATTTCCCGATCAGGGGACTGCCCTCTTTAAGTACGTTGACACCATCGACGCAATACACAGAAAGTTTGCCGATGGTGCTTGGAGAGAGTATGATATGTTATATCGGAAAAAGAAAGTGGGCCACCCACTGCTTGATTTTGGTACGATGGATTTGCACCTCTGGGCACATCTTGATGCGGAAAGGAGGGCGAAAGGGGGCGCCATAGCGGCATCGCCCGGGGGTAGGCAGACTTTGCGCTTTTGACGGCGACAAGGGGGTGTATGCTGGCGGTATCAGGACAAAGCGTGCGAGCGGGGCACATCGTGCACGTTCAAGCACATCTGCAAGTTCTGCAGCGGGCAACACCCCGGAGCTGATTGCTCCAAAAAGCGAGATACCCAAACTGATCGGTTTGGGGGCAAAGGAGGCGCTGGGACTAAGGGCGGATTTACCACTTAGGGTCCAGGTCATTTGTAAGTGGCTGCATAGGTACCCAGATAGGGCGGCTGCTCAGCTTTTGGATAGCGGGTTGCGTGAGGGCTTTGTGATCCCGGTAGTTGGCCGGGTGTTGGGAGCCCATGACAGGAAAAACCTGAAATCGGCTTCCCAATACCCTGAGGCAGTCAGGGAGAAGCTGGGCAAAGAAGTGGCCTTGGGTAGGGTTGCAGGCCCTTTTAGGGAATTGCCACTACCGGATTTAGTTGTCTCCCCGCTAGGGGTGGTCCCCAAGAAGGAGACAGGTAAGTTCAGGCTCATACAACACCTCTCTTATCCGAAAGGGCGGTCGGTGAACGACGCTATTCCAGAGGAATCGAGCTCGGTCCATTACCAGTCGTTTGACGACGCGCTGGCTCTGGTTAGAGAACGGGGCCCGGGAGCATTAATGGCGAAATTAGATATAGAATCCGCGTTTAGGCTTCTCCCGATTCACCCATCATCCTTCGGGCTGATGGGGTGTTGGTTTGAAGGGGGTTATTATGTCGACCGTTGTCTGCCCATGGGCTGTTCGATATCCTGCGCGTGCTTTGAAGCATTCAGTACTTTACTGCACTGGGCGGTGGTCTCGGTGGCTGGTAGTGATAGAGTTGCGCACTACTTGGATGACTTTCTCCTGGTAGGGGCGGCCAACTCGCAAGAATGTGCCTCGTTAATGAAAGTCATGAGGTTCATGATGGCCAGGTTTGGGGTTCCTCTGGCAGAGGATAAGACGGAGGGGCCGTGCGCGTGCTTGACGTTCCTAGGCATTGAGATTGATTCGGTGGCAGGTGAATGTAGGTTGCCTAAAGAGAAGGTCGCCAAGATGTTGGCGGCTGTACGGGCCATGGTTGCAACACAGACATGTTCGCTGTGGGAGCTGCAATCGCTCCTTGGCCTCCTTAACTTTGCGGAGAGAGTGATCCCGTGGGGTAGGGTGTTTAGCAAGCGGCTAGAGCGGTGTTTAGGCAGAGGTAGGGCTCCGGCATCGCGCATTCGCATCACGAGGGACCTCGTGGCAGATTTGCAGGTCTGGGAGAGGTTTCTCCAGGACTTTAACAGCGTCTGCATGTGGCGAAGGGATCCGATATTCAACCAAGCGCTACATCTGTTCACGGACGCTGCAGGAGCATCCGGGTATGGGGCTTACTTTGAATTGGCTTGGAGTGCGGAGCCCTGGCAGTCCGAGTGGGCGACCAGAGGGCTTACACTCAATCTTTGCTTTCTGGAATTGTTTGCTATACTGGTTGCGGTAGAATTGTGGGGTCACCTGTTTAGTAACAGGGCTGTGATTTTCTGGACGGATAATCTCAGCGTGGTGTTTGCGGTTAACAGGCTTTCTGCTTCATCGCCTGTGGTCGTGCATTATTTGCGACACCGGTTGTTGAGATGTTTGCAACTGAACATTGATTTTAGGGCCCGGCATGTGCCAGGGGTGCAGAATATAGTTGCAGATGCACTGTCTTGCTTCCAGTGGGGGTCATTTAGGGCTGTGGCGCCTGCCGCGGCTCCTAATGGTCTTTCTTGCCCTCTCTTTTTGTGGCAGATGGCGAGGGACTACAGCAACTGATCCCGTTGTTTCGGGCTTCGTTGGCACCCAGCACATGGTCGGCATATGTAAGGTACTGGAGTGAATGGGTAGGTTTTTGCGACCCAAAAGTTCCCTTCCTGTGAGGGTGAACAAGGGTTTCTGTTGCGCTGGCTGGCGGAGCTGAGAGGTAAGCGAGCAACGAAGGGGGCGGTGGTCGCAAGGCTATCGGCTGTGGCGTTTTTCTGCAGGCTATACGCCTTTAAAGACGAGTCGTGATCCTTTCTTGTTAAACAGCTGTTGAGGGGGTGGGGCCGTCTGGAAGTTCCACGACGGGACACAAGGGAGCCCATTACGGCAGAACGGCTGGTAAAATTACTGGACGTTCTGCCAGAAGTATGTTCCTCACCTTTCGAGGCTCGCCTCTTCGGGGTGGCCTTGGCTTGGCGTTTCATGGCACATTAAGGGTTGGTGAGTTGGTACCGTGAGCCAGAACGGCGGCCACAGGGGGGGTCATGCACAGCCATGTTCGGCTGGTGGATGACTCCGTGCTATTGTTCATTCCCAGGTCCAAAACGGACCAGGAGGGCCGGGGAGCTTGGCTTTTCCTGCGGCTAGTGTCATCCTACTTGGAGGTACGGCCAGGAGGCTCCTCCAGGCTTTTGATTCACGCTAATGGAGACCCACTGACCAGATACCAGTTGGAAAGGTCTTGGATAAGGCAGCGCAAAAGGCTGGTCTAGACGGGTCTCGGATTGCTCCACATTCCTTTCGGGTGGGGGCAGCAACGACGGCAGCAGAGCTGGGTTGGTCCTCGGATCGGATCCGCTCATTGGGGCGGTGGAGGTCGCAGCGGTATAAGTCTTACGTTAGGCCACTGTATGCTTGAGACCGGGGATCAAAGGTCATGTATGCAAGAGTTGGGGGGCTTGCGGGGGTGATACCAAAAGGTTATGGGCCAAGGTTGTGTGGATCTGGTCTACTGCAAGCGGGCTAACTCTTGTTTTCTTTATTTTCAGAAATACGTCCAGGTCCTGTACGGGTGTGGATCATCGGCCATTCATATGTGCACTGGGCTGCAATTAGAGCTGCAGCCATGCCAGGAGGACAGCAGCTAGGATTTCATTCGTCCAGGGCTGTGTTATGTTGGCTAGGGCGCAGAGGCTTGGCTTGGTCAGATCTGCCTGCATTGCTCCAAACCGCAGCGAAAAGGTGGGAGAAACCCCACATTCTGATAATTCATGCTGGCGGCAATGATGTGGGGGCCATTCCCACATTGGATCTAATCCGGGCAATGCAGTCAGACCTGAGGCAGTTCAAACTCTGGTTTCCAGGGGTGAGAATCGGATGGTCGAATGTGATCCCTAGATTAAGATGGAGGCACATGGTGTGTCATAAGGCAGCTTTCCAGGTCAGGAAAAAGATCAATAGGGACCTGAGGAAGCAGGTAGTTGAACTCAAGGGTTTTGTGGTAGAGCACGGGAACATCTCGGCAGCCCATAAGGGTTTGTATAGGCAGGATGTGGTTCATTTAGAACCGGCAGGTGTAGATTTGTTCTTGCAGAACATCAGGCAGGAGTTACTCCTAAGAGTATAGGGTGGCGGCAAGAGTCAGGACCATTGTATATGCAGGTCAGTCTCTTGTGGCGGGTGGTCAGGATCACAGCTGCAGACTGGAAGGAGGTTTGAGTAATGGCCATTGCAGTCAGGGTGACGTCACAGGCTTGGTATGCTTGGGCGTGCTCGGGCTGATTATTGTTGGGCCGAAAAAAACCCTAATTATGAAAGCTGCGTGAGTATCTCCGCCTTGTGGTCTGCAGCGGTGTCCCTTGGCCATTTTCTAGAAGGGGTTATCCATAGTTAGATGTAGGCCCGATTGCCGCCACCCATGGATAAGTTACCTGCCAGTTCCACGGCTGGTACCAATAAATGCGACCCACGGGTCTTTCACCCACAGAACTGTGTTGTGTTGTTATTTATTAGTTATTAAGTTATATTAAGTGTTAAGTTAAGTTAAGTTACAAGCAGACACTCAGGAGATGTAGGGCATTTAATACCTTAAGAAAGTGCAGGGCAAATAGCCCGGAGCGTAGCTAAGGGTTAAGGCCTGGAGGAGTGAGTGCTGCTGTGTGTGTGTATTAGGTACAATGTTGCATTGTGTTGGGAGGGGTCTACTAACCTTATAAGAAGGATGTACAGGGATTCTACTTCCTCTTTGTTCCTGTGGACTCCCAGAAGATCTTTCCCCACCCTCCCAGCCCTGTTATGCACTGTTGTTGAATTTGTTATGCACTGTTGTTTTGTTTTGTCATCCACCTGGATGGATTCGTTATGCATTACGGATTGGCACTTGTAATGCATTATTGATTCGATGATAGGCATTACTGATTGGCACTGGTAATGCTCTATTGATTCAGTTAAAGAGATAACAGGCGGCAATCGGTTTGTCATTAGGTCTCTATTCGAGACTAGGTGTCTGAGGCCGGAAGAGGGTTCCTCAAACTACTTCCCTAAGACCAAGGACGGTAATGTTGAACTCCCCAGTTATTGACATGCTGTTCATCAAGTCAAGGCTGGACCTACAGGTTTGGAGTAATAATGCTTGCACCCTACTCTGGCGGGTGGTCAGGATCACGGCTGCAGACTGGAAGGAGGTTTGAGTAATGGCCATTGCGGTCAGGGTGACGTCACAGGCTCGGTATGCTTGGGCATGCTCGGGCTGATTATTGTTGGGCCGAAAAAAACCCTAATTATGAAAGCTGCGTGAGTATCTCCGCCTTGTGGTCTGCAGCGGTGTCCCTTGGCCATTTTCTAGAAGGGGTTATCCATAGTTAGATGTAGGCCCCTATTGCCGCCACCCGTAGATAAGTTACCTGCCAGTTCCACGGCTGGTACCAATAAATGCGACCCACGGGTCTTTCACCCACAGAACTGTGTTGTGTTGTTATTTATTAGTTATTAAGTTATATTAAGTGTTAAGTTAAGTTAAGTTACAAGCAGACACTCAGGAGATGTAGGGCATTTAATCCCTTAAGCTCTTTTATGAAATGCCCAAGCCCTAATCTAAAAATAAAAACCCAACCAAAAACAAAAAAAAAACACATTACACAAAAAAAAAACAAATTATCAAAAATAATAAAAAATATTCCTATTCTAATACCCATTTTAAAAAAAATGCCCTTTTAAGGGCAATGCCCATACAAATGTCCTTTTCAGGGCAATGGATAGATTAGGTTTTACTTTAGTTTTATTTTGTGGGTTTTGGGGGTTGGGGTTTATATACTGTTAGGGGGTGTTTGTTTTGTTTTGTAGCAAAAGAGCTGTTAACTTTAGGGCAATGCCCTACAAAAGGCTCTTTTAAGGGCCCACAGCCAATCTGAATCTAAGGGACGCCATCTTGGATGACGTCATTTAAAGGAACCTTCATTCGTCGCTAGTCTGTCGGAAGAAGAGGATGCTCTGCATTGGATGTCTTGAAGATGGACCCGCTCCGCGCCGGTTGGATGAAGATAGAAGATGCCGTCTGGGTGAAGACTTCTGCGGATTTGAATGAAGACTTCGGCCGGCTTCTTGGAGGACTTCTTGCCGCTTCGATGAAGACTTCTACCGGCTTCTTGGAGGATGGATGTCGGATCTTCAAAACTGTAAGTCGATCTTCAGGGGTTAGTGTTTAGTGATGTTGCAAAACTAAAATTTTGCGTTCGCGAATGGCGAACGCAAACTTCCGCAAAAGTTCGCGAACCGGGCGAACCGCAATAGACTTCAATAGGCAGGCGAATTTTAAAACCCACAGGGACTCTTTCTGGCCACAAAAGTGATGGAAAAGTTGTTTCAAGGGGACTAACACTTGGACTGTGGTATGCCGGAGGGGGATCCATGGCAAACTCCCATGGAAAATTACATAGTTGATGCAGAGTCTGGTTTTAATCCATAAAGGGCATAAATCACCTAACATTCCTAAATTGTTTGGAATAACGTGCTTTAAAAAATCAGGTATGATGTTGTATCGTTCAGGTAGTGTAAGGTTTTTTTTTTTTTAAATGTACACTACTGTTTTAGCAGATATGACTTGCACTGGTGTGACAATGTGCCCTGGCAGGACCTGGAACGCACACATGTGAAGGAAACTGATTGCTATTATTTCACAGTAAAAAAATGTTTTTTTTTTTTTTAAATGTATGTACACTACTGTTTTAGCAGATATGACTTGCACTGATGTGACACTGTGCCCTGGCAGGTCCTGGAACGCACACATGTGAGGGAAACTGACTGCTATTATTTCACAGTAAAAAAATTTTTTTTTTTTTTTTTAAATGTATGTACACTACTGTTTTAGAAGATATGACTTGCACTGGTGTGACACTGTGCCCTGGCAGGACCTGGAGCGCACACGTGTGAGGGAAACTGACTGCTATTATTTCACAATAAAAAAGGTTGTTTTTTTTTTAAATGTATGTACACTACTGTTTTAGCAGATATGACTTGCACTGGAGTGACACTGTGCCCTGGCAGGACCTGGAATGCACACGTGTGAAGGAAACTGACTGATATTATTTCAAAGTAAAAAAAGTTGTTGTTTTTTTTTTAAATGTACACTACTGTTTTAGCAGATATGACTTGCACTGGTGTCACACTGTGCCCTGGCAGGACCTGAAACGCACACGTGTGAAGGAAACTGACTGCTATTATTTCAAATTAAAAAAAGGTTTTTTGTTTTTTTTTAAATGTACACTACTGTTTTAGCAGATATGACTTGCACTGGTGTCACACTGTGCCCTGGCAGGACCTGAAACGCACACGTGTGAAGGAAACTGACTGCTATTATTTCAAATTAAAAAAAGTTTTTTTTTTTTTTTAAATGTACACTACTGTTTTAGCAGATATGACTTGCACTGGTGTCACACTGTGCCCTGGCAGGACCTCAAACGCACACGTGTGAAGGAAAATGACTGCTATTATTTCAAATTAAAAAAAGTTTTTATTTTATTTTAAATGTACACTACTTTTTTTTAGCAGATATGACTTGCACTGGTGTCACACTGTGCCCTGGCAGGACCTCAAACGCACACGTGTGAAGGAAAATGACTGCTATTATTTCAAATTAAAAAAAAGTTTTTTTTTTTTTAAATGTACACAACTGTTACACCAGATATGAGTGGTGGCACTGGGCAAGTGGGCACAGTATACGCTGTGAGCCTGATCTGGCAGGCAGGCTGCAATTAGATTACACAGGGAAAAAAAAAAAAAAAAAAGCAGACTGATGTTCTAGCCCTAAAAAGTGGACACTGAATACACTAGCCTAGCTATCGATTTCCCTATTAAATCAGCAGCAGCTACACTGTCCCTCCTCTCACTAAGAATGCAGGCTCCGAATGAATCTAAAATGGATGCTGTCCAGGAGCTGGGAGGGTCTGGGAGGGAGTGTCTGCTGCTGATTGGCAGGAATGTGTCTTGTGACTGTGAGCTACAGGGTCAAAGTTTACTCAATGATGACGAATAGGGGGCGGATCGAACATCGCATATGTTCGCCGTCCGCTGTGAAAGCGAACATGCTATGTTCGCTGCAAACTATTCGCGGCAGAACTGTTCGCGACATCACTATTAGTGTTAGGATTTTTTAAGGGTTTATTGGCTGGGTTTTATTTTTAGATTAGGGTTTTGGGCTGCAAAAGAGCTACATGCCCTTTTAAGAGCAATGCCCATCCAAATGCCCTTTTCAGGGCAATGGGGAGCTAAGGTTTTTTTAGTTAGGGTTTTATTTGGGGGGTTGGTTGTGTGGGTGGTGGGTTTTACTGTTGGGGGGGTATTTGTATTTTTTTTTACAGGTAAAAGAGCTGATTACTTTGGGGCAATGCCCCGCAAAAGGCCCTTTTCAGCACTATTTGTAGTTTATTGTAGGGTAGGGTTTTTTTATTTTGGGGGGGCTCTTTTATTTTCATAGGGCCCTTAGATTAGGTGTAATTAGTTTAAAGCTTTGATAATTTATTTTCTATTTTTTGTAACTTAGTGTTTATTTTTTGTGTAACTTAGTGTTTGTTATTTTTTGCAACTTATTTTTTTGTAAGTTTGTAATTTTGAAGTGTAGATTTAAATTATTTGAGTAGGGTTAGGTGTTTAAATATATAATAAAGTGGGACCTCAGTTAACGAACGCCTCGATAAACGAAAAATTCGGTTTACGAATGAAAATTCTTAAAAAAAAATGCCTCGGTTTATGAATTTTTTTCGCAATACGAAACAAGTGTCCCGGTTTATAGCTCCGCCCCCTGCATACTGAAGTGTGGGTAGCACGTGAGTGTGTAGTGTGGAGGTGTTGGAGTGGTTTTGTAGCCATTTGCAGCAAGTTGTTGAGCCTTTTGGAGCCATTTGCAGCAAGTTGTTGAGCCTTTTGGAGCCATTTGCAGCAAGTTGTGGAGCCTTTTGGAGCCATTTGCAGCAGGTTTTGGAGCCTTTTGGAGCCTTTTGCAGCAGGTTTTGGAGCCTTTTTGGTGCATCTCAAGAAGTGGAAAAGGTAGGGAGCTGAGCTTGGTTGTTTGCATGCCTTTTACTGTGTGTTCTGCATTCTGGGGGTGATTTCCATGCCAGCTCATGTGCTGTGCATGCCTGTTACAGCTCATGTGCTGTGCATGCCTGTTACAGTACTGTACTGTGTGTTTTGCAATGTGGGGTTGTTTTCCATGCCAGCTCATGTGCTGTGCATGCCTGTTACAGCTCATCTGCTGTGCATGGCTTTTACTGTGGTTTCCATGCCAGCTCATGTGCTGTGCATGCCTGTTACAGCTCATGTGCTGTGCATGACTTTTACTGTGTGTTTTGCAGAACCTGCTTGTGTTAGTGCTGCCCAATTGCCCTCGTCCTCCTCATCTTCCAAACAGTGTTGAAATTGTTTTGCTATTTTCCATGTTTTCCCTGTTGACGTGTTATTTATGTACAGTTAAAGTGTACTGTACCATGTTACCAACAGTCTGCCATGTTTTAAAAGTTGATGTGTGATGTTTTAAAACATAAAGTTGGATGTTTGAAATGTTATTGCTTGATTAATCATGTCCCTGTACAGTATTTATGCCTTTAAAGTGCACTTTATAAAGAGTTTTGAACATATAAAATACTTTATTTGACTTTTTTCTCACCTCCGGAACGCATTAATTGGTTTTCAATGCATTCCTATGGGAAACCGTGTTTCGGTTTACGAATTTTTCGCAATACGAAACGTCCCGGAGAACGCATTAAATTCGTAAACTGAGGTCCCACTTTGTACTTAATTTAATTTGTAGTTTTATGTAATTTTAGTATAAAAGTTAGGTTAGATAAATTTTTATTTTAATATAGTTTAATGTAATTTTAGTTTAAAAGATAGGTTGGATTAATCATTAATTTAATATAGTTTAATATATTTTTATTATAATAGGGTAGGTTAATTAATAGTTTAATGTAATTTTATTATAATAGTTAGGGTAGATTAATTAATAGTTTAATATAGTTTAATTTTATTTTATTATAATAGGTTAATTAATAGTTTAATATAGTTTAATTTAAATCTAAAGGTAAGTTTAAATGTATTATAAGATAGGGATGAGTTAATATTTAATATAAAGTTAGCGAGTTGTTAGGTTTAGGGGTTAATAGGTTAATTTAGTTTATGGCGATGTGGGGGGGCTGGTGGTTTAGGGGTTAATATGTTTAGTAAGTGGTACTGATGTGGGAGGTCAGGGGTTTAGGGGTTAATAACTTTATTTAGTTGCGGTGGGCTCCAGGAGCGGTGGGATAGGGGTTAATACTTTTATGTAGGTGGCGGCGGTGGCGGGGCGGCAGATTAGGGGTTAATAAGTATAATGTAGGTGACGGCGGTGTAGGGGGCGGCAGATTAGGGGTGTTTAGACTCGGGGTACATGTTAGGGTGTTAGGTGTAAACGTAACTTTTATTATACCATAGGAATCAATGGGATATCGGGCAGCAGTGAACATAAGCTTTCTCTGCTTTCAGACTCCCATTGATTCCTATGGCATCCACCGCCTCCAGGTAGTTATTTGATAAGTAGCAAAAGTAGTCAGATAGTGCCGAATTTGCATTCGGAACATCTGTAGTGACGTAACCATCGATCTGTGTCAGACTGAGACCGGCGGATCGTATGTTACGTCAAAAAATTCTACTTTTGCCGGTCTGTAGGCTTTGATAAATAAGGGGAATCAGGCTTGCCACAATTACGCTGCGGAATTCCAGCGTATTTGCGGTTGACGGCTTGATAAATAGGCCCCATTGTATCAAACCCTCAGCCTACAGGTTTTTATACATTTGTAACTGTTTACTGTACACATACACTTAAAGCAGCTCTGTCAGTACCCACTGTACAAACTGCTGAGAAAATAATTCTCACACAGCACAGCCTTAAAGGGCAGTATAGCACCTGGCCACACAATCTTAAAGGGACAGGCAATAACCCACACAACCTTCAAAGGGTCAACTAGCACCACACGCACACCATCTTAAAGGGACAGATCACAGTAATGTTCACGCAGCACAACTTTAAAGGGCAGCTCGGAACCTGCTCACATAGTCATAAAGGGGCAGGCACACACAACCTATAGTGGGTAAACATCTACAGTTTTAAAGGGGGCGGTAGTATGCATTCACACGTGATGTACGCAGCCTTAAAGGGATGCTCTGTCTTAACAGGACTGTGGCACATGCACGCACACAAACACACAAACACACAGAGCACTCACATCCTTTAAAGGGACAACTTGCACAATATGCACACACCATTAAATTTTATTTTATTATAATAGGTTAATTAATAGTTTAATATAGTTTAATTTAAATCTAAAGGTAAGTTTAAATGTATTATAAGATAGGGATTAGTTAATATTTAATATAAAGTTAGCGAGTTGTTAGGTTTAGGGGTTAATAGGTTAATTTAGTTTATGGCGATGTGGGGGGGCTGGTGGTTTAGGGGTTAATATGTTTAGTAAGTGGTACTGATGTGGGAGGTCAGGGGTTTAGGGGTTAATACTTTTATGTAGGTGGCGGCGGTGGCGGGGCGGCAGATTAGGGGTTAATAAGTATAATGTAGGTGACGGCGGTGTAGGGGGCGGCAGATTAGGGGTGTTTAGACTCGGGGTACATGTTAGGGTGTTAGGTGTAAACGTAACTTTTATTATACCATAGGAATCAATGGGATATCGGGCAGCAGTGAACATAAGCTTTCGCTGCTTTCAGACTCCCATTGATTCCTATGGCATCCGCCGCCTCCAGGTAGTTATTTGATAAGTAGCAAAAGTAGTCAGATAGTGCCGAATTTGCATTCGGAACATCTGTAGTGACGTAATCATCGATCTGTGTCAGACTGAGACCGGCGGATCGTATGTTACGTCAAAAAATTCTACTTTTGCCGGTCTGTAGGCTTTGATAAATAAGGGGAATCAGGCTTGCCACAATTACGCTGCGGAATTCCAGCGTATTTGCGGTTGACGGCTTGATAAATAGGCCCCATTGTATCAAACCCTCAGCCTACAGGTTTTTATACATTTGTAACTGTTTACTGTACACATACACTTAAAGCAGCTCTGTCAGTACCCACTGTACAAACTGCTGAGAAAATAATTCTCACACAGCACAGCCTTAAAGGGCAGTATAGCACCTGGCCACACAATCTTAAAGGGACAGGCAATAACCCACACAACCTTCAAAGGGTCAACTAGCACCACACGCACACCATCTTAAAGGGACAGATCGCAGTAATGTTCACGCAGCACAACTTTAAAGGGCAGCTCGGAACCTGCTCACATAGTCATAAAGGGGCAGGCACACACAACCTATAGTGGGTAAACATCTACAGTTTTAAAGGGGGCGGTAGTATGCATTCACACGTGATGCACGCAGCCTTAAAGGGATGCTCTGTCTTAACAGGACTGTGGCACATGCACGCACACAAACACACAAACACACAGAGCACTCACATCCTTTAAAGGGACAACTTGCACAACATGCACACACCATTAAAGGGACAGATCACAGTAATGTTCAGGCAATGCAACCTTAAAAGGCACCTCAACACCTGCGCACAGAGCCTTAAAGGGAGAGATCACAGTAATGTTCACGCAGCGCAACCTTAAAGGGCAGCTCGACACCTGCGCCCAGAGCCTTAAAGGGACAAATGACAGTAATGTTCACACAATGCAATCTTAAAGGACAGCTCGACACCTGTGCACAGAGCCTTAAAGGAACAGATGACAGTAATGTTCACGCAACACAACCTTAAATGGCAGCTCGGCACTTGCTCACAGTCTTAAAGGGGCAGGCACACACAACCTTTAGTGAGTAAACATGCACAGTTTTAAAGGGAGCGATAGTATGCATCTACACGTGATGTAAGCAGCCTTAAAGGGATGCTCTGTCTTAACAGGACTGTGGCACGTGCACGCACACAAACACACAGAGCACTCACAGCCTTTAAAGGGACAACTTGCACCACATGAACACAGCATTAAAGGGACAGATCACAGTAATGTTCAGGCAACGCAACCTTAAAGGGCACCTCAACACCTGCGCACAGAGCCTTAAAGGGACAGATCAGAGTAATGTTCACGCAGCGCAACCTTACTGGGCAGCTCGACATCTGCGCACAGAGCCTTAAAGGGACAGATGTCAATAATGTTCACGCAACCTTAATGGGCAGCTCGGCACTTGCTCACACAGTCTTAAAGGGGCAGGCACACACAACCTTTAGTGGGTTAACAGTTTTAAAGGGAGTGATAGTATGCATCCACACGTGATGCATGCAGCCTTAAAGGGACGCTCTGTCTTAACAGGACAGTGGCACGTGCACGCACACAAACACACAGAGCACTCACAGCCTTTTAAGGACAACTAGCACCACAAGCACATAGCATTAAAAGGACAGATCACAGTAATGTTCAGGGATAGGCAAGGTCCATACACAGACACTGGTGTCCGTGACTAGCCCTTGCAGTGTCTACCACAACCTTAGTATATCTTTTCGTTCTGATTAAATAATAGGAATAAAAAAAAAAATGTAGTGTGAATAAAGTTAGTGGCTTGTAAGGAGACTGCTAGCGATATTGGGTGATAAGTTATGGAATAAAGCCTGAGTGAAATACTGGATATGTATCTGCATTTGTATAATAACACCAAGATCTATACAAAGACACAGTATTGACACTGGCACATGGGTATAGCCAGAGGAGGGCTGGTTATAGAATCAGTGGTATCTGCATCAGTATAATAACACCCAGCATTATATAATGACACAGTAATGACACTGGCACATGGGTATAGCCAAAGGAGGGCTGGTTATAGGATCAGTGGTATCTGCATCAGTATAATAACACCCAGCACTATATAATGACACAGTAGTGACACTGACACATGGGTATAGCCAAAGGAGGGCTGGTTAGGGATCAGTGGTATCTGCATCAGAATAATAACACCAAGCACTATAAAATAATGTTTTTAATTTCAAATGTACCTTGGTGTCCTTCACCAAGGTCTGTGCTTTGGAAAATGTCTGCCACAGCCTTTGTCTGTGCCTATGCCTGGTAATGTTCAGGCAGCACAACACTAAAGGACACCTCAGCACCTGCGCAGAGAGCCTTAAAGGGACAGATGACAGTAATGTTCATGCAGCGCAACCTTAAAGGGCACCGCATCACCTGTGCATAGAGCCTTAAACGGACAGATCACAGTAATGTTCATGCAGCGCAACCTTAAAGGACAGCTCGACACCTGCGCACAAAGCCTTAAAGGGACAGATCACAGTAATGTTAACGCAGCGCAACCTTAAAGGTCAGCTTGGCACCGGCATGCAGTCTTAAAGGGAAATATCACAGTAATGTTCATGCAGCCCAACCGTAAAGGGCAGCTTGGCACCTACGCACACAGTCTTAAAGGGACAGATCACAGTAATGTTCATGCAGCGCAACCTTTAAGGGCAGCTCGACACCAGCACACAGTGCCTTAAAGGGGTAAACACACACAGTTTTAAAGGGATCGATAGTATGCATCCACACGCAACGCACACAGTCTTAAAGGGATGCTGTATCTTAATGGAGGGACAGGGACACGTGCGCAAACACACACCACACTCACAGTCTTTAAAAGGACAACTTGCACCATACACAGACAGTGTTAAAAGATCAGTTCACACCATGCACACCTAGCGCAGTCTTAAAGGGCACCTCACTACCTGCTCACACAATTTTAAAGGGGCAGGCACACACAACATTTAGTGGGTAAAAAATATTTCTTTCATGATTCAGATAGAGAATACAATTTTAAACAACTTTTCAATTTACTTCTATTATTTAATGTGCTTCCTTTTCTTGTTATCCTTTGCTAAAAGGTTTATCTAGGCAAGCTCAGGAGCAGCAAAGAACCTAGGTTCTAGCTGCTGATTGGTGGATGAATATATATACTGGTTGTCATTGGCTCACCCATGTGTTCAGTTAGAAACCAGTAGTGCATTGCTGCTTCTTCAACAAATTATACCAAGAGAATAAAACAGATTAGACAATAGAAGTAAATTACAAAGTTGTTTAAAATTGTATTCTCTATATGAATCATGAAATAAATTTTTTAGGTTTCATGTCCCTTTAAAGGAACACTCTGTCTTAAAGGGACAGAACCACTTGGACACACACAAGCAGAGCACTCACAGTCTTTAAGGGACAGACTTTTAAGCACACCAAAATGCACAAAGCCTTAAGGGGGCACCCCAGTGTTAAAGTGACAGAGGCACACACAGCTTTTAAAGGGGCAGCTCCCACCATACACACACAGTTTTAATGGTAGGTTGTATGCGTTGCATGTGGATGTATACTGTTAACGCTCCCTTTAAGACTGTGCATGTGGTGGGACTTTACCCACTAAAGGTTGTGTGTTCCTGCCCCTTTAAGACTGTGTGAGCAGGCGGTGAGCTGCCCTTTAAGGCTGTGTTAGGTGTGCATGGTGTGAGCTGATCCTTTAACACTGTGTGTGTTGCCTTTTAAAGACTGTGAGTGTGGTGTGTGTGTGTGTGTGTGTGCGCACGTGCCCCTGTAACACAGAGCGTCCCTTTAAGGCTGTGTGTGTTGTGTGCAGATGCATACTATTGCTCCCTTTAAAAGTGTGTGTGTTTACCCACTAAAGTCCCCACAAATCTGTATGCCAAAAATGGAGAATAGTACTGGTGATCCACTGGGAGAGCAAAATGTGTGTAAAACATGGACTGTGTTGTTTTTCTATGGCTTTTCACAACTGTGACATTTAAGCAGTTACAGTAATTGGGGGTGCTTAATACCCCAATAAAAAAGAATCTGCTATTTCTGTTTAAGATTTTAAAAATACACAAAATCTAAAACTCTGAATACTTTTTATTATTACATTATCTCCTCTTCCATGAAACATTGTATGCACCATTATTCACTACACCTGTATACTGCAAATCTGTGCAGATCCTCAAGTTTATACATCTGCCTTAGAGAATGTATACGTGATGCTGTAATTGACATGCATTTAACGTTTGGGGATTGTTTATGGCAACTCTTGGAAATTGTCTGTATAAAAAAATCAATAATTGCAAAAAACACATAGTTTACATTGTTTTTATTTAGTCTTTTATGGGTTTATTTTGTTTGAACAGAATTATAAAATATCGTTATACTTTATAAATAATTGATGATAATAAATATTCTTTGGGTGAAACATCACTACAACAATTTCTCAGCAAAGTCTAAAACTAGCAAGAGGTGTAGTTTTTCTTTTTTATTGTTTGCAAGCTTAGACATATTACTGTTTTGAAGTGCAATGCATTTAGAAATTGTAACACAATTGACACGCTATTGCCATAATAAGTGAAAGATTGGTAAAAACTGACATTGAGTGGAAAAAGCTATGATAAATATCAGAAATTGTATAAAAATATAAAAGCTTTGACTCCTTCTTTTCTTAAAGTGAATATTTTTGTGTGTGTTTTTCATTTTAATGTGCTGAAAGTGTATTCTTATTTACAGTTTACATTTATTAAAGGAGAATATTGAAAGTTAGGGTTAGGGTGGATATATGAATGCCTTATTTGAAACATTACGTATATTTTATCATTTTTAGTGTAATGTCTCAAACTTCGTTGTTTTTTTGTTTTATTAAATTTATTTTATTTATTCACTTGCAGCATCCACACTGACTTTGAAAAAACTGATAAATAATAAAAATTGTTTCAGAAAAATAAAGTTTATTAAAGGGACAGTTTAGTCAAAATTAAACTTTCGTGATTTACATAGGGTTTGCTATTTTAAAAAACTTTCCAATTGACTTTAATCAGCAAATTTGCTTTGAACTATTGGTATTCTTGTTGAACGTTAAACCTAGGTAGGCTCATATACTATTTCTAAGCACTTGAAGGCCGCCTCTTATCCAGGTGCATTTTTACAGTTTTTCACAATTAGACAGTACTAGCTCATGTGTGCCATATAGATAACATTTTGCTCACTCCTGTGGAGTTATTTATGAGTCGGCAGTGATTTGATAAAATGCAAGCCTGTCAAAAAAACTGAAATAAGGGTGCAGTCTGCAGAGGCTTGGAATATGGCTCCACCTAATTGACGAGGCCCAAAGAAGGCCGAAATGATTGTCTAGGGTTGCAATGTTTCTTGTTCAAAGGAGAATTGCCTGGTATTTTGGAGCTGGACCAAACTTGTTAAGCAGAATCAGACTGATAAACTTCAGGAGAGTTCTCCTTCAGCTAAAAGAGGCTGCTCCTAGGTGGTAACTCACTATGGAACATGTAGTGTGACTCAATTTATTACTATATTCACTTTATTATTGTGGTAGTCTGGAATAGAACCCGCAGTATTTTTGAGGTACACCTGTATATATCTATCTATCTATATATAAAGGAGCAATGATTTTGACTTGTATATAGACATTCAAAAATTCAGGAGAAATCTTCGTTTGAAAGAGTACTTTGGAGTTGAATCAGAAGAATTAGGCATATTTAGATCTAAGGGCCATTTTGATCCCAATTCCAATAACCATACCATTAACACAGTGATAGATTTTCTGATTGAACAGATACAACAAAAACCATCTGGAAGATTTAATGATAATCTTACTAAAGAAGAAAGGCAAGCATTAAAGTCCCTACAAGAAGATCAGTCTATCGTGATCCGCCTGGCTGATAAGGGTGGTGCGGTGGTGGTGATGGATATGAAGAAATATAAAGCTGAAATAACCGGACAACTTATGGACACCAACACATATTTGCCTCTACTAGGTGACCCTATCCAGTGATTGATGAGGAAAATAGATTCTAAACTCCAGGAGTGGAGAGAAAAGGCACTATTGTCAGATAATGAATTAAATTTTCTCAAATGGGACATCCCGATTATACCTATTCTGTACACCCTCCCCAAAGTCCGCCAGGGAGACCAATAGTCTCTACCAGGGTGTCGCTACTACAACCCCTGGCACAATTTGTAGACTTTTATCTACAGCCATGGGTGAAACAGCAGAGGTCTTATATTCATGACTCTACAGATTTTATTTCACATATCACACAATTTACTAGACATGTGCGATTCAGTTCGGTTCGATTCGGAAATTCTGAAAATTCTGCAAATTCGGTGATTCGGATCAAACCAAATTTCCGAATTAAAATGTTGCCGAATTTTCCGAATCGAACCGAATCAAATCGATTCGTAAATTCGGATGGCCATTGGGATTACACTAGTATTATACAGTATGTTAGGTTAACACCTAATATACAGTATAATACTAGTCTAATCCCACCTAACACTTACCGAATTGCCGAATTTCCGAACCGAATCGAACCGAATCCAGCCGAATCCAGACGAATTTCTTTGAATCCGAAACAAATCCAAAACAAATCGATTCGAAATTTTCCGAATTCGAATCGATCCGAACCGAACTTCGAAAAATTCCTAATTGATCCGAACCGAACCAAATTTTTTCGCCATGCACATGTCTACAATTTACAGACATCAAGCCTACAGATATTTTGGTAACGCTGGATGCCGCAAGTTTGTACACAGTCATACCACATCATTCTGGAATAGCAGCAGTAACGAGGTGTTTGAGACAAACAGTCTATATTGGTCCCCCTGAAGAAGTTTTGATCACACTTCTGGAGTTTTGTCTATCTGAGAATTACTTTCGTTTCGAGAAGACCTTTTATTTGCAAATATCTCAGACTGCGATGGGATCCAATGTGGCCCCATCTTTAGCTAACCTCTTTATGGCTGAGTATGAGACCCAGAAGATGAGGATTTTTGAGATGCATCAGATTTAGTATTATTGCCGATACATTGATGACCTCTTCCCCCTATGGCAAGATGATGAAAATACACTTAAGGCTTGGATCCATAGCCTGAATGAGATGGAAGGTACAATCAGGTTTAACCACACTGCCAGTACAGAAACAGTGGACTACCTTGATGTAAGAATATTTAAAGACAAGGATCGCCTGGGAACCACATTATTTTAGAAAGAAACCGATCGTAACTCATTGTTACATGCCAAGAGCTGCCACCAACCGACACTAATCAAAAATATTCCTAAAGCACAGTATCAAAGAGTCATACGGAACAACACAGATTGAATGAGATGCCTAAATCAGTTGGATGAAATGACGCAAAGATTCTCTGAGAGGGACTATAAGAAGAAAGTACTCACTGAGATGCGCACTCTAGCCTCCTATCCTCTGTTAACAAAATCAGAAAGTGAAAGCTCTCTTAAACATATGACCTTTGTAACAACGTATTCACCAGATAAAAATGCAATAACAAAAGCACTAAAGGAGGAGTGGAAGCTGTTGGAGGCTGATCAATCATTGCCATTCACAAAGTGGGATGCCCCAAGAATTTGATACAGGAGGGGTAGGAGTCTAAGGGACTCATTAATGAAAACTGACACTATTGATACACAGCAGGAAGCATGGTTAAACAGGAGGAAGGGGAGTTACAGGTGTATAAGTTGTGTCACATGCAATGGGATGATCATTGGTACACACTTCCATCATCCGGAGGGTAGAAGGAAATAAGAGATCAAGTTCTTCTTAACTTGTACAACAAAATACATAATTTATCTCCTGAATTTCCCTTGTGGGAAATATTATACAGGGAAAACAGTAGACGATGCAAGAACAAGGATGGCCAACCATCGGACAAGCATTAGATCAGCCATCCAAAAAGGAAAATCAAATCAACTAGTGGCCCGTCACGTCATGGAGGCAGGACACACAGTTAAGGACTTAAGGTTTCAGATCATAGATAAAGTTCCCAAACTCAGAAGAGGGGGCAACATGGCAAAAATCATCCTACAGAAGGAGGCCAGATGGATCTATGAACTAGGGACCCTTAATCCAAGGGGTTTGAATGTACACACTGGGTGGCAATGCTACCTATAGTACTGTATATGAGAGTTAATAATCCTGGTTACATAATGATACCCAATCATGCTAATTATATTGGTTCTAATGAGAGTATTAGTATCCATGACCGCGACATGTCATCATTATGATAACAAATTGGGTTTACTCCCTATAGGAGGGGATGAGAGTTCATGATATAATTTGGTGAATAAATGTGGTTATTTCTTTACATATAGGACTTGAAAAGTAGTTGAACTATAGATAGAGAGTCCTCTGAGGCCATGAGTCATGTATGAGTAGATGTTCCCTAATGTAGGATTTCAGAAGTAAGGGCAATAATCTGATGTTGCTGCTTTGGGGCACATTGTTAGGAGATGTGTGCAAATTGTTTTTATACTTTTAATGAATTTGACATTTTACTTACACATTGGGAGTTGATCCCATAGGCCTGCTATGTGATCAACTTTGGAGTTTATGGGATACTAATATGGAGTACCATTGACTATATGATTGGCACAGTGCTAATTTGATAAATCTCTATAAGAGGGCATGATAGTCTTGAGAATGTTAGCTAATGTGGTAATTTGGGGCTTAGCATTTAAAGATGTACAGGGGTTGTTGATAGGGGTGATTTTTGACACATGGATGGGGGTTAGATATCCCCCTATAAGGATGATGATATTTTGTTTTGTTTAAAGGGTTTTGACACTTCCTTGTGAGTAATTATGGGTAACATTGGTTACTGTTACCAATAGGGTTGTAATTGGGTTGATATCCCCTATTAGAATGGGTGGATTTAGTTGTGAGATGCACAGTATAGTATTTATTGTCAACATTTGGATAGTAGGTGTTCAGAGGTTTATATAGGATAGGATTATCAATATCACTAATGCTGGTGGGTGACTGGGATTCTTTTGAATTTTTGGGTGGAAGACATGATGTCTGATTTATAGAGGTTTCTGTTTTCTGTCTTTATTTTGAGCAAGGAAATAAAATGGAAGACAAGAGGTCTGAACTACAGTTGTATCTGTTTTCATTTGATTTGAACATGGACTGATTGTATAAGGGAAGACAAGATGTTTGATTTATAGAGGTATTTATTTTGGTTGAGAGTAAGGACAGATCGTGTATGATAGAAGACAAGATGTCTGATTTATAGAGGTATCTGTTTTGTTATGAAGAGTTGAATTAATTAATATTCAACCAAAGAAGGACCAAGGCTGCACAGGGATCAAATGCTTTATTACTGAAAAGTTATATATAGAAAGATCTATTGTGAATCTGGGTCGTCTATGCTCCACCCAAATTCCAACCACAACATACACACACAATATAAAAAGCCAGAGTGGCATACACCATCTACTATTACTGAAAAATACCTAACATATAGGCAAGATACTGCAGTATGCTACTAGAAACTACTGATTCCAGCAGATAAAACACATACTCTATACATATATCAAGTGGTACACTTTGCTGCCAAAAGAAAGACAGTGACCTATGTGGGGCCCCATCATATGAAAAAATGATGAATGAATTTCCACGATAGTTCCCAGGCACTTAAGTGTATTAAACACACACTGGTATTCAATGTATGATAACTCCCATTGGTGATTTCAGGAAAACTGAAGCGTTGATTCATCCAGCCAGGCACTTAAGTGTTAACCAACATGCTCTGGCTAATAACTTGTAAGGCTTATTTATACAGTTTATCAACACTTCATGCAACTGTGTACAAGTTAACTTTGTTTCATTTTTAATCTGTGACAACTTGGGGTAATTTTCTCTTTAATTCTTTTAATTCCACTTGGTATGTGAAGTGTACAAAGTATCAAACGAACACTAGATGTATCAGTTGTCTGTGTTATTTGATACTTACTCTCTACCGACCTGCAAGTCTGTAAAAGCCCAAACCTCACCTTTGTTTTCTTAATGCAGACACATCACTTAACAAAAGCAACCACTCTCATAGATACTTTCCGTATAACATAACTATATTGGACTCTACCTAAGTATACGCTTGGAAATTCTACATCATATTTTCACTGAACCAGGGATTACAAATTACACTCAACTAATAGGAACAATTTCTGACTTTTCACTACACCATGGCCAAGACCTTGCTGGGCGCTTAGTACCCCATTTGTGTACCAAGGTGGTGTAGTACTGCTTTAGTGGTACTGTCTTTAGTGGTACTTTTTCCATATATATATATATATATATATATATATATATATATATATATATATATATATATATATAGATAGATAGATAGATAGATAGATAGATAGATAGATAGATAGATAGTGTATATATAGCTTTTATTCGCATATTATTATCAACATTGTCTACTGTCACATCTTACCAGTCTTTTTGTATGTTGATAAACATGGAACCGTGTTAATATACTATTTGAATATTCCACATAGGTACCTTTGCATATTGCATATTATTTATTGTTTTAAACTTTTGTTTTGTTTTAATTATTGTTTTAATTGTTTTACTGTCAACATTTATTGTCATTAATAAATACATGTGTACTATCTATTCACATCCTAGCCCACTTCTAGTTGAGGCGCTCAGGCTACATCCATATATTCTTAGAGTTCCTTATTGACAGATAGAGGTCAAGACAGCCGGAGCTGAAGTAAACCAATATTATTATTAGTATATCAAAGAACTGTGGAAGAACTTCACTACTAATGCACTATTGCCTAAGTGCTCGATTGATATCTGACATATATTTTATAGCACGCCCCTATAGAAGTCTATTATGTGAGGGCTTTAGAGCACCCACACTGTCCAAAATGGAGATGTTAGCTCACCCTAGACTATTGCTTGAGCACTAGAAAATAACTTTAGAATTATATGAGCTAAAAAATAGAAGCACTATTTATTGTGCCGGAGCAATGCCAATGCAAAATAGTGCTTATATTCTTGTGCTTCACTTGTAAACTATTCCAAAATATGCCCTGTTAGTTGTTGTTGTAGATTACATTTAGACTCAATGAATATAGCTAAGATTCTATGGCCTAGATTTAGAGTTGGGCAGTAGCCGTCAAAACCTGCGTTAGAGGCTCCTAACGCTGGTTTTAGGCTGCCGCCGGTATTTGGAGTCAGTCAGGAAAGGGTTTAACGCTCACTTTCCAGCCGCGACTTTTCCATACCGCAGATCCCCTTACGTCATTTGCGTATCCTATCTTTTCAATGGGATCTTTCTAACGCCGGTATTTAGAGTCGTGGCTGAAGTGAGCGTTAGAAATTTAACGACAAAACTCCAGCCGCAGAAAAAAGTCAGTAGTTAAGAGCTTTCTGGGCTAACGCCGGTTTATAAGGCTCTTAACTACTGTGCTCTAAAGTACACTAACACCCATAAACTACCTATGTACCCCTAAACCGAGGTCCCCCCACATCGCCGCCACTATATTTAAATTTTTTAACCACTAATCTTCCGCTCCGTACACTGCCGCCAACTACGTTATCCCTATGTACCTCTAATCTGCTGCCCCTAACACCGCCGACCCCTATATTATATTTATTAACCCCTAATCTGCCGCCCCCGCTATTGCTGACCCCTACATATTATTATTAACCCCTAATCTGCCGCTCCATACACCACCGCCACCTACATTATAGCTATGTACCCCTAATCTGCTGCCCCTAACACCGCCGACCCCTATATTACATTTATTAACCCCTAATCTGCCCCCCTCAATGTCGCCTCCACCTGCCTACACTTATTAACCCCTAATCTGCCGAGCAGACCGCACCGCTACTATAATAAAGTTATTAACCCCTAATCCGCCTCACTCCCGCCTCAATAACCCTATAATAAATAGTATTAACCCCTAATCTGCCCTCCCTAACATCGCCGACACCTAACTTCAATTATTAACCCCTAATCTGCCGACCTAATCTCGCCGCAACTGTAATAAATGTATTAACCCCTAAAGCTAAGTCTAACCCTAACACCCCCCTAACTTAAATATAATTTAAATCTAACGAAAAAAATAACTCTTATTAAATAAATTATTCCTATTTAAAGCTAAATACTTACCTGTAAAATAAACCCTAATATAGCTACAATATAAATTATAATTATATTATAGCTATTTTAGGATTTATATTTATTTTACAGGTAACTTTGTATTTATTTTAACTAGGTACAATAGCTATTAAATAGTTAAGAACTATTTAATAGCTAAAATAGTTAAAATAATTACAAATTTACCTGTAAAATAAATCCTAACCTAAGTTACAATTAAACCTAACACTACACTATCAATAAATAAATTAAATAAAATACCTACAATTACCTACAATTAAACCTAACACTACACTATCAATAAATGAATTAAATACAATACCTACAAATAACTACAATTAAATAAACTAACTAAAGTACAAAAAATAAAAAAGAACTAAGTTACAAAAAATAAAAAAATATTTACAAACATTAGAAAAATATTACAACAATTTTAAACTAATTACTGATGGAATCAGCCAATCAGAATCAAGTTCAATCCGATTGGCTGATCCGATCAGCCAATCAGATTGAGCTCACATTCTATGGGCTGTTCCGATCAGCCAATAGAATGCGAGCTCAATCTGATTAGCTGATCGGATCAGCCTATCGGATTGAACTTGATTCTGATTGGCTGATTCCATCAGCCAATCAGAATTTTCCTATCTTAATTCCGATTGGCTGATAGAATCCTATCAGCCAATCGGAATTCAAGGGATGCCATCTTGGATGACGTCCCTTAAAGGAACCGTCATTCTTCAGTTGGACGTCGTCGGAAGAAGATTGGTCCACGCTGGAGGTCTTCACGATGGAGCCATTCCTCATCGGATGAAGATAGAAGATGCCGCTTGGATCAAGATGGTTGCCGGTCTGGATCGCCTCTTCTTCCCGGATAGGATGAAGACTTTGGAGCCTCTTCTGGACCTCTTCAGCCGCAGGATTATGGATCGCCAGCCCCCGCTTGGGTTGGATGAAGATTTTGGAGCCAGGACCGATCGGTGATACCCGGTGAGGTGAAGATAAGGTAGGAAGATCTTCAGGGGCTTAGTGTTAGGTTTATTTAAGGGGGATTTGGGCTAGATTAGGGGTATGTGGGTGGTGGGTTGTAATGTTGGGAGGGGGGTATTGTATGTGTTTTTTACAGGCAAAAGAGCTGAATTTCTTGGGGCATGCCCCGCAAAGGGCCCTGTTCAGGGCTGGTAAGGTAAAAGAGCTTTGAACTTTTTTAATTTAGAATAGGGTAGGGCATTTTTTTATTTTGGGGGGCTTTGTTATTTTATTAGGGGGCTTAGAGTAGGTGTAATTAGTTTAAAATTGTTGTAATATTTTTCTAATGTTTGTAAATATTTTTTTATTTTTTGTAACTTAGTTCTTTTTTATTTTTTGTACTTTAGTTAGTTTATTTAATTGTAGTTATTTGTAGGTATTGTATTTAATTCATTTATTGATAGTGTAGTGTTAGGTTTAATTGTAGGTAATTGTAGGTATTTTATTTAATTTATTTATTGATAGTGTAGTGTTAGGTTTAATTGTAACTTAGGTTAGGATTTATTTTACAGGTAAATTTGTAATTATTTTAACTATTTTAGCTATTAAATAGTTATTAACTATTTAATAGCTATTGTACCTAGTTAAAATAAATACAAAGTTACCTGTAAAATAAATATAAATCCAAAAATAGCTATAATATAATTATAATTTATATTGTAGCTATATTAGGGTTTATTTTACAGGTAAGTATTTAGCTTTAAATAGGAATAATTTATTTAATAAGAGTTAATTTATTTTGTTAGATTTAAATTATATTTAATTTAGGGGTGTGATAGTGTTAGGGTTAGACTTAGCTTTAGGGGTTAATACATTTATTACAGTAGCGGCGAGATTAGGTCGGCAGATTAGGGGTTAATAATTGAAATTAGGTGTCGGCGATGTTAGGGAGGGCAGATTAGTGGTTAATACTATTTATTATAGGGTTATTGAGGCGGGAGTGAGGCGGATTAGGGGTTAATAACTTTATTATAGTAGCGGTGCGGTCCGCTCGGCAGATTAGGGGTTAATAAGTGTAGGCAGGTGGAGGCGACGTTGAGGGGGGCAGATTAGGGGTTAATAAATATAATATAGGGGTCGGCGGTGTTAGGGGCAGCAGATTAGGGGTACATAGTTATAATGTAGGTGGCGGTGGTGTACGGAGCGGCAGATTAGGGGTTAATAATATGCAGGGGTCAGCGATAGCGGGGGCGGCAGATTAGGGGTTAATAAATATAATATAGGGGTCGGCGGTGTTAGGGGCAGCAGATTAGGGGTACATGGGGATAACGTAGCTGGCGGCAGTGTACGGAGCGGAAGATTAGGGGTTAAAAAATTTAAATATAGTGGCGGCGATGTGGGGGGACCTCGGTTTAGGGGTACATAGGTAGTTTATGGGTGTTAGTGTACTTTAGAGCACAGTAGTTAAGAGCTTTATAAACCGGCGTTAGCCCAGAAAGCTCTTAACTACTGACTTTTTTCTGCGGCTGGAGTTTTGTCGTTAGATTTCTAACGCTCACTTCAGCCACGACTCTAAATACCGGCGTTAGAAAGATCCCATTGAAAAGATAGGATACGCAAATGATGTAAGGGGATCTGCAGTATGGAAAAGTCGCGGCTGGAAAGTGAGCGTTAGACCCTTTCCTGACTGACTCCAAATACCGGCGGTAGCCCAAAACCAGCGTTAGAAGCCTCTAACGCTGGTTTTGACGGCTACCGCCCAACTCTAAATCTAGGCCTAAATCTAGGCGCTTGGTTTTAGCAAAACATTTGTTTATTCTTCACAGGACTCCACCAATGAGAAGTATACATTTTCCTATAGGCATCCCTAAGCTGTGTTGATGTGGATTTCCATCCAAGTCACAAGTCTCTGTAATTCCCAAATAGTTTTAGAAATTGTAGCTGCCATTTTGGCTGTATACTTTTTTTATATATATATATTATTTTAACATAAAAATATCTATCAATAAATTACAAAATTGCAAAATAGTTCTTTAGGAACATTAAATAAAGTTATATATTAAAATTGGTTTTCTTACTTGAAACAGATTTCCCAATTCCACTACTTGTCATTTTCTTAATTGTATACTATATATTGAATGAACTTGGACCACATCCCTTGCTAATAAAAGAGAAATAATTTCTTCTGTGTGCAGATAATTTTGCAATTTTACTGTACTCATAACTCTTCAAAAGCTATTAAAGAACACAGAGCATCTGTTTTCTACCATAAATCTATTATGTCAGTAGTGTATCACAACAAGGGGATACTGGCAGTTTGCAACTCAAATGCTAAAGTAAATGAAGTATCTTCTACATTCATACAATGTCACCTTCATTAGAGAAACACAAGTTTTATGAACATTGTATTTCACACAGTAATAACTTATTTGCAGCTTACAAATGTGTTGATAACATACAAACATCATATTAAATACTTTATCATGTGATTTAAAGAGAGTTGGTTAATAAAATAACTTTTATAAGTTTTAGAACTAATATTGACTCCTGTCTTTATTTGGAAAGTCTTGGTTTTATGGACCAAAACAGGTTTTCAGGTTTAGGATCCATGAAAGACAAATTGTCTCCACAAGTAACAATTTTAGTTTGAGATGTATTCACATTGATTCAGTGTATTTGACATCTAATCTGCTCTTAAGAGCAATATGAAAAACTGTGGGTCATTAAATTATGTACCAGAGAAGAGAGCAAGAACTATATGAGGAAGCTTCCATGACCACCACCAGTTATCACTACTGATCAAAAAATATAACATGTCAGAAATATAAACCTTATCTTCCAAAAACTGAAAAATGTATTTAGAAAATGATAGCAGATGTCTTGAAACTAGGCACATTTAGATAAGCAAAAAATAGTTTTCAAAAGTCAAATTTAAGTTTTCACTCAAACATTAAAATTCAATTCCTAGGTTAGTGTGGTCACCTCATGCATTTTTTTTTTAACTTAAACTCTGCTCTTTTATAATTATAATAGAAGATGCGTGCAGGAACTATGGTTATCCTTGATTCTTTTTCATTAGAGTATTTTATATATATTAAAGTCCTTTGTGTTGAAAATAAGCTTTTATAAAATTTTACTGTATTTTAACCTTCTCTGGGAGTCTAGGAATTGAACACAAACAGGGCAAATATTGCTAACTTGCCCTCTTATTGCAAGTTGAAATCAAACAAAACTGCACATGCACAAACTAAGGCCTAAATTTAGAGTTGGGCGGTAGACGTCAAAACCAGCGTTAGAGGCTCCTAATGCTGGTTTTGGGCTACCGCTGGTATTTAGAGTCAGTCAGGAAAGGGTCTAAAGCTCACTTTCCAGCCGCGACTTTTCCATACCGCAGATCCCCTTACGTCAATTGCGTATCCTATCTTTTCAATGGGATCTTTCTAACGCCGGTATTTAGAGTCGTATCTGAAGTGAGCGTTAGAAATCTAACGACAAAACTCCAGCCGCAGAAAAAAGTCAGTAGTTAAGAGCTTTCTGGGATAACGCCGGTTTATAAAGCTCTTAACTACTGTGCTCTAAAGTATACTAACACCCATAAACTTCCTATGTACCCCTAAACCGAGGTCCCCCCACATCGCCGCCACTCTATTAAAATTTTTTAACCCCTAATCTGCCGACCGCACGCCGCTGGCACCTACATTATCCCTATGAACCCCTAATCTGCTGCCCCTAACACCGCCGACCCCTATATTATATTTATTAACCCCTAATCTACCACCCCGCTATCGCTGACCCCTGCATATTATTATTAACCCCTAATCTTCCGCTCCGTACACCGCTGCCACCTACATTATAGCTATGTACCCCTAATCTGCTGCGCCTAACACCGCCGACCCCTATATTATATTTATTAACCCCTAATCTGCCCCCCTCACCGTCACCTCCACCTGCCTACACTTATTAACCCCTAATCTGCCGAGCGGACCGCACCGCTACTATAATAAAGTTATTAACCCCTAATCTGCCGAGCGGACCGCACCGCTACTATAATAAAGTTATTAACCCCTAATCCGCCTCACTCCCGCCTCAATAACCCTATAATAAATAGTATTAACCCCTAATCTGCCATCCCTAACATCGCCGACACCTAACTTCAAGTATTAACCCCTAATCTGCCGATCGGAGCTCACCACTACTCTAATAAATTTTTTAACCCCTAAAGCTAATTCTAACCCTAACCCTAACACCCCCCTAAGTTAAAGATAATTTTATTCTAACGAAATAAATTAACTGTTATTAAATAAATTATTCCTATTTAAAGCTAAATACTTACCTGTAAAATAAACCCTAATATAGCTACAATATAAATTATAATTATACTGTAGCTATTTTAGGATTCATATTTATTTTACAGGCAACTTTGTATTTATTTTAACCAGGTACAATAGCTATTAAATAGTTAATAAATATTTAATAGCTAAAATAGTTAAAATAATTACAAAATTACCTGTAAAATAAATCCTAACCTAAGTTACAATTAAACCTAACACTACACTATCAATAAATTAATTAAATACAATACCTACAATTATCTATAATTAAACCTAACACTACACTATCAATAAATTAATTAAATAAAATACCTACAATTATCTACAATTAAACCTAACACTACACTATCAATAAATTAATGAAATACAATATCTACAAATAAATACAATTAAATAAACTAACTAAAGTACAAAAAATAAAAAAGAAATAAGTTACAAAAAATAAAAAAATATTTACAAACATTAAAAAAATATTACAACAATTTTAAACTAATTACACCTACTCTAAGCCCCCTAATAAAATAACAAAGCCCCCCAAAATAAAAAAATGCCCTACCCTATTCTAAAATAAAAAAGTTCAAAGCTCTTTTACCTTACCAGCCCTGAAAAGGGCCCTTTGCAGGGCATGCCCCAAAGAATTCAGCTCTTTTGCCTGTAAAAAAAACACATACAATACCCCCCCAACATTACAACCCACCACCCACATACCCCTAATCTAACCCAAACCCCCCTTAAATAAAACTAACACTAAGCCCCTGAAGATCTCCCTACCTTGTCTTCACCTCACCGGGTCCCGATCTGTCCAGAAGAGGGTCCGAAGTCTTGATCCAAGCCCAAGCGGGGGGCTGAAGAGTGACGTCCATCCTCGGGCTGAAGTCTGGATCCAAGCGGCGGCTGAAGAACTCCATCATCGGGCTGAAGTCGGAAGTCCATCATCGGGATGAAGTCTTCTATCAAGCCGCATCTTCAATCTTCTTTCTTCTGGAGCGGAGCGGAGCCATCTTCTTCCAAGCCAACGCGGAACATCCTCTTCAACCGACGCCTACTCGCCGAATGACAGTTCCTTTAAATGACGTCATCCAAGATGGCGTCCCTCGAATTCCGATTGGCTGATAGGATTCTATCAGACAATCGGAATTAAGGTAGGAATATTCTGATTGGCTGATGGAATCAGCCAATCAGATTCAAGTTCAATCCGATTGGCTGATTGGATCAGCCAATCAGATTGAGCTCGCATTCTATTGGCTGATCGGAACAGCCAATAGAATGCGAGCTCAATCTGATTGGCTGATTGAATCAGCCAATCGGATTGAACTTGATTCTGATTGGCTGATTCCATCAGCCAATCAGAATTTTCCTACCTTAATTCCGATTGGCTGATAGAATCCTATCAGCCAATCGGAATTCGAGGGACGCCATCTTGGATGACATCCCTTAAAGGAACCGTCATTCGTCGGGAAGTCGTCGGAAGAAGAAGATGGGTCCGCGGTTGAGGTCTTCAAGATGGAGCCGGTCCTCATCGGATGAAGATAGAAGATGCCGCTTGGAAGAAGATGGTTGATGGTCCGGATCTACTCTTCTTCCCGAATAGGATGAAGACTTTGGAGCCTCTTCTGGACTTCTTCAGCCATCGGATGATGGATGTCTAGCCCCCGCTTGGGCTTGGATGAAGATTTCAGAGCCTGGAACGATCGGTGATACCTGGCATGGTGAAGACAAGGTAGGAAGATCTTCAGGGGCTTAGTGTTAGGTTTATTTAAAGGGGGTTTGGGTTAGATTAGGGGTATGTGGGTGGTGGGTTGTTATGTTGGGGGAAGGTATTGTATGTTTTTTTTTACATTCAAAAGAGCTGAATTTTTTGGGGCATGCCCCGCAAAGGGCCCTTTTCAGGGCTGGTAAGGTAAAAGAGCTTTGAACTTTTGTAATTTAGAATAGGGTAGGGCATTTTTTTATTTTGGGGGGCTTTGTTATTTTATTAGGGGGCTTAGAGTAGGTGTAATTAGTTTAAAATTGTTGTAATATTTTTCTAATGTTTGTAAATATTTTTTTATTTTTTGTAACTTAGTTCTTTTTTATTTTTTGTACTTTAGTTAGTTTATTTCATTGTATTTATTTGTAGATATTGTATTTAATTAATTTATTGATAGTGTAATGTTAGGTTTAATTGTAGATAATTGTAGGTATTGTATTTAATTAATTTATTGATTGTGTAGTGTTAGGTTTAATTGTAACTTAGGTTAGGATTTATTTTACAGGTAATTTTGTAATTATTTTAACTATTTTAGCTATTAAATAGTTCTTAACTATTTAATAGCTATTGTACCTGGTTAAAATAAATACAAAGTTACCTGTAAAATAAATATAAATCCTAAAATAGCTATAATATAATTATAATTTATATTGTAGCTATATTAGGGTTTATTTTACAGGTAAGTATTTAGCTTTAAATAGGAATAATTTATTTAATAAGAGTTAATTTATTTCGTTAGATTTAAATTATATTTAATTTAGGGGGGTGTTAGGGTTAGGGTTAGACTTAGCTTTAGGGGTTAATCCATTTATTACAGTAGCGGCGAGATTCGGTAGGCAGATTAGGGGTTAATATTTGAAGTTAGGTGTCGGCGATGTTAGGGAGGGCAGATTAGGGGTTAATACTATTTATTATAGGGTTATTGAGGCGGATTAGGGGTTAATAACTTTATTATAGTAGCGGTGCGGTCCGCTCAGCAGATTAGGGGTTAATAAGTGTAGGCAGGTGGAGGCGACGTTGTGGGGGGCAGATTAGGGGTTAATAAATATAATATAGGGGTCAGCGGTGTTAGGGGCAGCAGATTAGGGGTACACAGAGATAATGTAGCTAGCGGCAGTTTACGGAGCGGCAGATTAGGGGTTAAAAAAAATATGCAGGTGTTAGTGATAGCGGGGGCGGCAGATTAGGGGTTAATAAGTGTAAGGTTAGGGGTGTTTAGACTCGGGGTATATGTTAGAGTGTTAGCTGCAGACGTAGGAAGTGTTTCCCCATAGACAACAATGGGGCTGCGTTAAGAGCTGAACGCTGCTTTTTTGCAGGTGTTAGGTTTTTTTTCAGCTCAAAATGCCCCATTGTTTTCTATGGGGATATCGTGCATGAGCACGTTTTTGAAGCTGGCCGCGTCCGTAAGCACCACTGGTATCTAGAGTTGCAGTGGCGTTAAATTGTGCTCTACGCTCCCTTTTTGGAGCCTAACGCAGTGAAAACCCAGCCATTCTGTGAACTCTAAATACCAGCGGTATTTAAAAGGTGCGGGAGAAAAAAAGCATGTGTAGCTAACGCACCCCTTCGGCCACCAAACTCTAAATCTAGCCGTAAGTTTGCACTCACTAGGTTAGCGCAACTGAAATCCTTGCGTAAACGGTAAGGGCTAAATAAAAAGTTGCCTCAAACACAACATAAATAAATTTAAATAAAGTGTTACACTCATAAACTATCTAATAAAATATTAATATAAATAATAATAAATAAGTTATGAGTTAAAAGGTATATAGTATATGACAAGGTATTCAAATGGAAAGCGCTATAATGTATATATACAGTGCATAAATCTACATATCTAAATATATGTATGCATGTGTTATAATGTTTATACGTGTATATATTTATTTATATTTTTTTTTAGGAATTTTTCTCTGTCCACATTTTTATAGGTTTGTAAAGAAATTTGAGAATGACTGACATTGGCCCGGAAGGATTTATTTGTTTGTCTAGGCCACTGGTTTTCAAACCTGCCCTCAGACCTCCCTAACAGGCCACATTATGAGGATATCTGAACTAGAGCACAGGGGAAATAATCAGCTGATTAGTAAACCATGGTTATTTTACCTCCTCTCAACCAAGGTAATCCTGAAAACCTAGACTGTTGGGGAGGCCTGAGGACAGGTTTGAAAACCAGTGGTGTAGGCAATCTAAGGCAATATAGTGTCCCCCTTTATAGAACCTACATGTTTAATGCTACTGTTTGTCTTCTTGCATTTATCATTAAAAGTACAGCAAATCTTTTTACTGGTATTATCAGGGGCAGTAGCTGAAAATTTGTTAAAAGACAGTCCTGGCTTGTGCTTTTAACCAGCCTAGTCCTCACATAATCCTATTTATGGGGCCATTTTTTGATGCTGGAATTTAAAAGCTTTTTCTAAAACTCAGGATAATAAACCTTCCATGCCTGCCCCCTGTAAGTTGTGTAGGCATCTAAGTTTGTAGTTATGTATTTGAGCAGGCTATCTCCAAGGTTAGTCCTATCTTGCAGGTAACAAGAAGCATAACATAAATCCTTTTATACATTAAAGGATGTTCCTTTTGGATGTCTCATTCTTTTTGTGTGTCTTTTCAGTTAGTTCCTTAGCCTCGACATCTTACATATTTAGCTTAAAGGGACAGTCTACTTGAAATGTTTTATTGCTTAAAAAGATAGATAACTCCTTTATTACCCATAATTTTAGCTAATCAGTGCTGACTCATAAATTACTCCATGGGAGTGAGCACAATGTTATATATATGGCAAACACCAAAAGCTACTAAAGTGTTTAAGAGGTGGCCTTTAAGGGCTTAGAAATTAGCATATAAGCCTACCTAAGTTTAGCTTTCAACAAAGAATACCAAAAGAAAAAGCATATTTATTGATAAAAGTAAGTTGGAAAGTTGTTTAAAATTGCAAGCCCTTTCTGAATGATGAAAGTTTAATTTTGACATGACTGTCCCTTTATAAACATCAATTTATCTACCCACCCTAGCTTTTTTTGTTTAAGATGATCCCATAATGGGACTAATGTATATGGTATGCCACTCACAGAGGTAACCTGTGACGTTCTGTTGCAGCAATTTTAAGATTTTATTGATCCTAACTTTACTGGTATGCTCATCCAAATCTGAATATGAGCTATCAGAATCAGATGAGAAGTCTGTGTCAGGGTCATTAGCAATAATAGCAAAAGAATCATTGAATCCTGTGGAAGTTGGAAGTGCTCTGTCCTGTTATGCTTAGCACTGTTTGCATTCACTCGTAGCATGTCTTACTGATCTGTTTAGTAGTGTGGAATGTCCTTATTTCCCATCTGAGTGTAAGCTCTATGTTAGGGATCCTTAGACATAGAGGAACTATGAGAAATTCCATCTATGCCCTCTTAGCTATGATGCAGGCTCAGAAGGGAGTGAGGGAAGGGTGCACAGGGGATAGGCCCTAGTAATAGCAGGGGAGGGAGCTAGGAAGGATCAGGTTACTCCATGGATACCAACAGAACCATGGTGAGGGATATGACTGGTGGTTGCAGCCTGAGGGACTGAGCTACTTTCTTGGTATGGGAAGGCAGCAGAGGGGGTTCCAGAATTGTTGAATTGCCCACCCTGCATAGAGGGAGAACCATCATGTGTGTAAGGGAATGGCCATACAGACTGTCTGCCCTGTATATCTGGGAGAGAGGGGTCTGGGACACAGAATTTACTTTTTTGCATTGGCTGTTATGATGTATGATGTACCCTTCTTGGCAAGCAAAGGGACATTTGCTAGGAAGGGCACAGATGGTAAGTGTTCTGCATATGATCACCTTTTCTCTGCACCAGGGAAATTATTGGATGAAATCAGAAGTTTTTCTTGACATCACTATCGCTTTATTATAAATGAGTTCTATTAACTCTCTTGCCTACTACTTCTATCTCACAACAACCTCTATTGTCTAGCTACTTTGCTGCAACTCCTTCCCACATTCTCACCTCACTTAAGGGAGTGGAAAGGAGGGAGAGCTGCATGGAGTCATGTACAGAACACAGTCTAACAGCCTTATTATACTGCATGCCTATTTTTTTATTTTTTTTTAACTAGGGTAATCAAGAGGATACAAAGTCTGTAAAAAAACAGATATACAGTACAATACAATGAGGTAGTGATTAAGCTATTACATCAATAAGTAAGATCATCCGGCATTAATTATCTAACAGCAGAATTTTTATTAATGTAATTACTATCCGTTATCTTGTCGCAAACAGGCTATTGTTCTTTGCCCTGATATCAAAAATCCTTGAGTGCTGATCTTAAATGTTCTTGACACCCTTTTAAGTTATTTTTTTATTTTATTTATTTTTTAAACACTAAATATGCTATCTACCCATTACTGCATAACTATTTAAGCATTTCATGTTATTTAAGGAAACATTAGTGACAATAAATTGCGAAGTCAGTTTCATTTATGGGTTTCACTCATTTCTTATTCTAAAGTTCATAACGGGGGTTGATAGAACCAGTGGCTTAATTTATTGTGTTCAAAATCTAGAGAAAAGGGAACATAGTTATTTCCTAAGAACTGTCAGATGACTATTATTTTGATTCAGACTATGACTCTCAATTGAATCTGGACTCTGACGTGGCTGTTGCATTGAAGGTTAAAGGGACAGTCTAGTCCAAAAAAAACTTTCATGATTCAGATAGGGCATGTAATTTTAAACAATTTTCCAATTTACTTTTATCACCAATTTTGCTTTGTTCTCTTGGTATTCTTAGTTAAAAGCTTAACTTAGGAGGTTCATATGCTAATTTCTTAGACCTTGAAGGCTACCTCTTAAGAATGCATTTTAACAGGTTTTTCACCACTAGAGGGTGTTAGTTCATGTTTTTCATATAGATAACACTGTGCTCGTGCATGTGAAGTTACCTGGGAGCCATCACTGATTGGCTAAACTGCAAGTCTGTCAAAAGAACAAATAAAGGGGCAGTCTGCAGAGGCTTAGATACAAGATAATCACAGAGGTAAATAATATATAAATATAACTGTGTTGGTTATGCAAAACTAGGGAATGGGTAAACAAGGGATTATCTATCTTTTAAAACAATAACAATTCTGGTGTAGACTGTCCCTTTAAAGAAGAAAATTCTTGAATTCATCACAATCTTCTGAGAGGACTATGTTTGATCATCTTTTCAGATACCTTCAAAGCTGACCGAATCCTTGGAAAGAGAACTACATAATACACTTTGGGAAGAACATCACTCTCCATCCTATACTGGTCCCTTAGGCATTACAATTTGATCCAAAGTTATTTTAATGTATAACAAAAAATGGTAAAGACCCCCATGAAAGGGCCTTGACAAGTCTTTAGGAGGAGCTAAGATGAGTTGTTGGATATGGCCAATCCTTGTTCCTAAATGAATAATCACAGTATGTTTTCTGTTTCCTGGACAATACAAATGTTTTTGTTTCTACTGCATGCATCTGCATTAACTCTAAATTTCAAGATTTGGCCATTTGGTTGTCCTACCACTCAAACCTTTCTAATTGGTATTTTTTTTAAAACTAATAAATAAATATGCTTAATTTTGCAAATCACTAGAAAAGCTCAGAGCCCTCTCAACTAAGCATTGTTCCCACAGATATCCCAAATCTCTTTCAACATTCTTATTTGGGCTCAATGCTGCTTTCCTCTTTTTTCCTATAAGTAACATTAATTTATATCTGAGAGCAGTGTCCTATAAACAATAACCAGATAGAGTAAGAGTTAATTAGTATCCTGATCCATGTTCAACTTAGTAAACCTCCCAACCTTTCAAAGATAATCAGTAATAGATTTAAAACAAGCTTTGTAACAAACCAGCTATATATTTTGCTCCTCTATAGAATGTTCCTTGACAATTAATCAATATTTTTCTCCTAAGGAAAAAAAGTATATATTTTTTATTAATTTTTTTGGACATTTTTGGACATTATAACTTGGTCATGAACCCTAACCACAAAAAAATACAACTACAATAACCCTTACATAATTGCATATCTACCTCTGAGTTAACCCCTAAAGCATCTTATCTTTTTCTTAATTTGAAGCTATATCTTAAAACCAAAAGAGAGGCCTTGCTTATGGGTTATGATGGTTTAGATTGGGAAAATAACTAAAAGAGTAATGTTAACACTTGCTGTAGAATGAATGGCAAAATAAGAATATAACCCATAATTTTGTTTAGAAGTGCATTATTATAGAGAGGCTTGATTGTGGAAGTTATGCTGTGAAGCAAAAGTGGATACATCAGAGGCATTACATTATTCACTTGATCAACAATATTGGCTATACAATAAAAAAACAAAACATATACTCTTAGATATAGCAATCAGTTTGATTGTGTCTACCTATTGGTTGTTTTGTATATCATTAACTGCCTTTAACATCAGTATTACTCTTTATATTAGTAGTCTATACAAATATATATATTTGTATAGACTACACACAGAATTACCTTTTGTACTTAAATACAAGTGGATATTTATGTTGGGGTTACTGATAACTGACATATAGTATGTATCCAGTGCAAAAACATTTTCATATTTATTCTATTGGTCAGAAAAATATAGGTTGCTCATATACTCATATCCTGGTACCCCATGTGGATCTCAATTATATCTCTGGTAAGTCCAATTATGTAGCCTGGTTCCATCTTATAATATAAACCCTTACTGCTTTAATAATCAGTTGTCATCACCCTACTATATTCCATACTTAGTACTTAGCCTTAGTAGTTAACTCTCCACCATCGGCAATTAAATCCCGTACACTGCATATTCTTCCTATGACCTCATATATGCCCTAGTCTGACCATATCAAAACATGTACGCTGTTAGCCACTAGAAGGATATTACACTTTTTAAGCATTTACTAAAACTCTTCCATCATCACTTAGCACTTATAATATTTTTAAGTTTAGGTAATAATCTATACACTCTAACTCAATAACTTATATTTTAAGCGGTGCTTACCCGCTGATTGTTATTGACTGTTCCGCAATCCCCCCCCCCCCCCCAAACTATATACTCATTTATTTTTTTTGAAGCTCATAAAGAGCTGCCCATCTGACTATCAGCTATATCTTACATTCCTAGACCATTTGGCCTAAAAATTGGCTCCTAACTAGTCAGTCTATCCTGCTATTGTATTGCAAAATCGAGGTTTCATTAGCCTACCTACTGTTTATTTTATAATTGTTGAAATATTTTCCTCAATTCTATTTGTATTTTCTTTGTTGTTAAAAGGCGATCAATGTTCTATGTTTGTTGTGCAAAACTTCAATAAAAATGATAAAAAAAAAACATAATTTAAAGGACATCAACATTTCTCTTAAACAATAGTAACCCAGAATGTATACAATTTACTCATTCAAGACACAAAAAAAGTGTACATTTAATATACTTACTCATTAAATATATGTTATCCCTGATATTCTGCATCCTTGCATGACAAAATAATGTTAAAAATCAAATATGTTCTATATAAGTATATTTTCCGGGTAGATTTTTTTATAACTTTTATGATTACTATACTAAAGCATATTTAATAATTGCCTCATACCTTGCTTCAAAAAACGATTAATGATTTGAACTTCAATTTCATATTCATGGTGTGAGAATAAAAGATTAATTACTTATGGATACATTTTTGACTTACATGAATGGATCACTGTAAATTATTTATTAATTTTGCCATGGCAACATTTTGCCTTTTTATAAATTAATCTTGTCATCTTTAGTTATGAAAGTAATGCACATCTTTACACAATGTACTGTTATAGAACTTTAAAAAAAAATCCATCTCTTATAGTCAGAGTAACAAGAAATTGAGCACCAGTGACAAGAGCATCCAAAAATATACAATTTGCACATATTCTATTATTATTTATAATAAATTAATATCAAATTAAATACAGGAAGCCCTCAGTTTACGCTGGGGTTAGGTTCCAGAAGGAATGGTTGTAAATCGAAACCGTTGTAAATTGAAACCCAGTTTATAATGTAAGTCAATTGGAAGTGAGGGAGATAGGTTCCGGGCCCCTCTCAAAATTGTCATAAGTAACACCTAATACATTATTTTTAAAGCTTTGAAATGAAGACTTTAAATGCTAAACAGCATTATAAACCTAATAAAAATAATGACACAACACAGACTTCACTTGCATTTTTCTGCAAACAGTTCTTTCTATGCATTCCAATCTGGACTGATTTATAGACAGGAAGATCTTGTTCCTTTGAAATCTGCTAGATAGCTCAGGTCTGGTTAAACTGATTAATTTCAGCTTGCTTGGCTTTGTTGCAAAACAAGCGGACAGCTCCACCTACTGGCTATTTTAATAAATGCACTGCTTCTCTAAACCAGTCACATGACTGGAAAAAAAGGTTCTTATTCTGAAACGGTGTAAATTGAACCGTTGTAAAACGAGGGCCACCTGTATTACATATCCTAGGAAAAGGCCTAATTAAGGAAAACAAAACATTTAAATTTAAATGTATTAATTATTGTATCTGCATTTCCTTTGAAATACCTCTAAAAATGTCTGCGTATACACATTTAATATTTGTTTGTCTTGAGTCTCAATCACTAGAGATCTTTCCATCTTTCTTGAAAGATTTATTACTCATTGGTGAAAGGGATGTCTTGCTATTTCACAGCCAATGAGGTTATCTCAATTTATTTTTCTTTTATTTCTCTCTAACTTTTTTCAAGTTTTTTTTTTTTAGAGGATCGGGAAGAAATGTTTTTGAATTCCACAAGTTCTGATGTTGCAGCAAAGGATATTAATTTCATGAATGAATTTTCTGGTATATAAGCCATTCTGATGCCAATATTTAAGTTATTTTTACGGTTTGTGCTCAACTTTAACCAATTGAAATATAGGGTTCAGTCTAAATCCTTTAGAAAAATATAATTTCATGTTTTTCTACTAAAAAAAACTGTTAAAGTCTATGGAGATTTTTGTGGATAAAACATTTTGTAAGTTTTTTTGAAGGATTTTGATTAACCCCATAGTTAGACTTATCCCAACCTATACTGAAAGTTTCTATACTGGAGTATATTCTATTGAATAGAGATTACACTCTCAGTGGGGGGCATGATAGTTAAGTAATAAAATGATAATTTTCCATTGTTCTCTCTAAGTATTGAGCTTTGGTTTTCTAGACAAATATAAGATAAGGAAGCAAGTGTGTATACACAAAGTGATAACATAATGAGATCTGATATTACCTGAAGCTCAACCCATTGTAATAGGCTGTGGTTTAAAAGCACAAAACGAGCTACTTCATATACACAAATAAACAGAAAAATGCAATTTCTCATAAATTTTATACTCTGCAGCTGGTATAACAGGTAATTAAAAATACATTCATTAGAAAACAATTTTACAGTGTACTGTCCATTTAAAGTGCAATCATGGTCAAACCTCACTATCGGCTATCTTTTCAAGTGTTTTGCTAGTAAAATATTTTGCCATTCACATATATTTAATTGTGTTAAGTGCCCCAGTAAATGATATCTAGCACAGAAAACAAAAACTAAGAACAATGTGGGAAAACAATAATGATAACGATAGCACACGGGATGCATGCTTACAACAGGGGCATTGTAAATATTCACAACTGCAAATGTTTTATAAGAGTAAAAATGTCTCATTGGATGAACAAGACTTGTCTAGGAAACCTTGCAGACATGAACAAAGGGCTGACTATAGGCATTTCAGGATATTGTCAAAAGAAACAATCAGTAACACTAAGGGTGTGTTACTACTAGGGGGCCCACAGGACCCTATATGATTACTATGTAAATAGGCTAAGAGAGAAGAGAACAAGAAATTACATGACAGCAGTCTGAGAAACGCGTTGCTTGTTCTTTTAATATCTAGTGTCATGAGACACTGAGATTTTTATTTTATTAATAACATTTGGTTTTATGTAAATTTCTTTGTGAGAGTCTGAGCTCTATCACTCTGGCAAGATGTTGGAGTTACCAGTTGCATTGCAGTGTCAGTGAGCTGGGACACTGTGAGATCCCAGTCTATTTGATTTAGCACAATTGGGTGCTGCTCCACTTGTGAGTACCTTTTTGATAACCTAACAAATCTCTTTTACCAACTGTATTACACCAGGAGGCGCCTTTGTCTTTTTGTGATTTTTTCACAGAGAAAACTTGCTCTTATTTCAGGATATTCTAGAGGTGTGATTGGAGTTTTTTAGTTAAACCTTGTTCAAAATGTCATTCATAAACACTCAAGTATATCATCTAGCAGTCCACAGTCTCACTATTTCAAAGCTGACATAATTGTCTAATTTTTGTTAACTAGCAGACATATATCCCATTAATGAGACAGACTTCAAGACTCATCTGTAACCTTATAGCTACATCTTTGTATACAGGTTAGCTTGCACAAATGAGCAAGATTTCTGAAATGTACATATATATATACAGTATATATTATATAATTTTAAATATTTTGTTTGGAAATTATGAGTAGTTCAGGGAAATGTGCAACACACAATGAAAAGGCTGGGGAAATTTATATTCACAGTCTTTGCTGTGGCCAGTTTAAGACAGATGTAATTTGTGCTCTGATCAAAGTAATCACTGTAGAGAATGTTGCGGAGTCAGATGGTCAGATACATAATGTATATAATGTTACAGGACTAGATGGTCAGTTACTTATTATCATACTTAAGAATGAGGGAGGAATGAAAAACAAATAATTTATGTATAATGCAATTTTGTTTTATTTTTTACTAATTAAACATTGTCTTTTAAGTTTAATGTACCTTTAAACAACTTTTGTTTGACAATTTGAACCCAGCTAATGTTCATTAATTACTTATTTGGTTCATCTTTATTAATCAAAGAAGTGATTGTTGAGAACATAATACTAAGATATTTATGAATGCAGGATTATATATTGCTGTTTTACAATGTCGTTTGTGTTGTGTTTCTCTCTCTCTCTCTCTCTCTCTCTCTCTCTCTCTCTCTCTCTCTATATATATATATATATATATATATATAAAGATGTGAATATATTCCAATAGTTATGTATTTATTTAGTGCTCTCTACTTTGATCAAAACTTAAAAAAATAAAGGCTGGGTGTTAGTCAAAATTAAACTTTCATGATTCAGATAGGGCATGCAATTTATTTTTTTATATATATTTTATTTAGAACCAATTCATGATACACACATTTTTTAAATCAGTAAGAAGGCATAATAAAAAAAGAATGAGGGAAATATTTATATGCCACATATATGCCACATACCAGGCCTATATAACAAATAATAAACAAGTACACAATAAAACAAATTGTGGGCCTGTCTGCGTAGTGCCTATGAACAAAAATAATTTTCTGTGTCTGAATTGGGGTTTTTCCATGTTTGTACTCTATTTAAAACAGAAAAAGGAAGAAAAAAAAAAAACACGACTATTACGAGGGAAAAGATATTACCATATACCCAGTACAATCAATTCTGAGTTTCTAAAGGGATATATTAGGTGATCAATTTCACTAGATGGGAGAGCTTTTATGAATAAGGACCATTTAGTAAAGAATCTCCTAATATCCTGCTCATTGTCTAAGTTAGTATCAGCTTGTTCAAGAACACATTGTTTCTTTAAACAATTCTTAATTTCTGCTATACTGGGAGTTGTTCTCAATTTCCATTTCTATAATATGGTCATATTAATAATTTTAGTATTAACTTTCATATTCCCTATATTACACAAGAGGAAAACTATGGTTATTGATGAAAAGACCAGGTAGACGGTATCCAGTATTTTTTTTGCCCAGAATTGAATTTTATGCCAGAAGTTCCTAATTTTTGGACAGGCCCATAACATATGCAGTAGATCAGCCAATGGGAAAATAAAATTTTGAACATACTTTAAAACTAGTATTCCCGCACTTAAGTCCCTTATCTGGGGTAAAATAAGACATATAAAGTAATTTCAGATGAGATTCCCTCCATGAGGAAGAGAGAGTTATGCAAGCAGTCTCTGAATTGAAGAATAAGGTAATTGAGGGTCCAAATTTTGCTTTAACAGTGTAGCCCAATTAATCTGAATCTTTTCAAGGTTATTCATACCACCGACAGACATCAAGATGGAGTAGTCCAGTTTTGGCTAGGGCAAGCCAATTTCCAATGCTCCCCAAGGACCAATTCCAGCCAAAATCTTTTGTGAGTTTAAGACCATAGTGTCTTGCCTGTAAGTGGGCAAAGAAATTCTTATGTGGAAGATTAAATTCCATTCTAAGAGAATCAAATGATTTGGCGCATCTTCTATCAAAATCTAATATCTGATAAATATAGATGAGACCTGCTAATTTCCATTCTGAGTAAATTGTTGTATGTAATCCTGCTTGGAACTGGGGATTGCCCATAAGTGGAATAAACCTTGAGACATGGCGTTCTAGAGCCAGTGTGTTACAGATCTTTTTCCATGCAAGAATTGGATTATATATAGATTTCATTTTCTTTATTTCCGGCGGGATCAGATTCATATCACAGTGTATAAGTGCCGCTGGATAAAAAGGGTGCATTATACTTTTTTCAAGATCATTATTTGTGACATAGTTCTGAAGAAATAACCAGTCAATGACTATACATGCTAAAAATACTTGATTATAGACCCTAAGATCCGGGAGGGCTAAGCCAGCATGTTTCAGAGGGAAGAAAAGTTTAAAGAGCGATATCCTAGGCCTTCTATTTTGCCAGATAAATGATCTCAAGATGGAATTGACATGAATATTTTGTAGGATATACAACATTTTGGGGAGGATGATCATCTTATAAGCAGCTATTCGCCCGGATAGAGAGAGAGGTAAATGCTGCTAATTTTTAAGGGTATCTTTGATTTTATTTAAGATTGGAGTGATGTTAAGTGAGTACCAAGTATCAGGACTAGTAGAAATGTTAATACCCAAATAACGAAAAGAGTCCTGAACTATGGAAAAAGGGATATTTACCAGAGAACCCTCTGTCTGCTTAATCCAGAGTAATTCAGATTTTGTGTTATTGACCTTGTACCCTGAGAAATATCCAAACTGTTGTATAATTGACATAAGCTTGGGTATATTTATACATGTGTTAGCTATGTATATAAGAACATCATCCACATAGAGGGCAATCTTCAGCTCTTTCTTGCCTATTCTTACTCCATCAAGTTGCTGCCGTACTGATATGGTGAGTGGTTCAATAGAGATATCGAAAAGTAGTGGAGAGAGAGGGCACCCCTGCCTAGTGCCCCGCTGCAATTTTATATCCTGTGACATATACCCGTTTACCAACATTCTCGTAGAGGCCTTTTGATAAAGATTACTAATGAATTTAATGAAAGTCCCTTTTAAACCGAATTGATCCAGAGTAAATAAGAGATGATCATAGTGAACTGAATCAAAGGCTTTTCGGCGTCTATAGATATTATTGCCATGTCAGGGGAACCCTCTCTCCCATCCCCCCTGTTAACCCCCACTGTTTTGAAATGTTCTATAGTGAGGAGAACTTCCTGTATTTTAGCAGCGGAATTTCTATTCTGCAGAAAACCAGCTTGGTCTGTATGGATGATAGGAGGACGAATAAGTTGGAATCTCTGCGCTAATATAGATGTTAATAACTTGTAGTCTGTATTGAGCAGGGCAATAGGCCTATAAGACTCCTTCTTTGTTGTATCTTTCCCTTGTTTTAATATCAGGGTAGTGTAAGAAGCGGCAAAATTAGCTGTTGGTTCATTCCCTTCTCTATACATATAGTTAAATAGCAGGATTAAGTATGGTGTTATAGAGGAATATATCATTTTATAAAATTCATTAGGGAGTGCGTCAGGGCCTGGTGCTTTGTTCTGAGGTAATTTTTGTATTGTTTTACAAACTTCCATTTCAGTTATAGGAGCGTAAAGATCTTCCATTACATCTAACTCTAATGAAGAAAAGGAGATTTTAGATCAGAATTACTCACACTCCTGTATATTAGAGGTTCTAAGGGAATATAAGGCAGTATAATAATCAGAGAAGACATGTAGGAGTTCTTCAGGTGTTTTAAGGGATTGGCCCTCATCATGTATATAATCTATCAACTGAGAACCTTTCTCACATTTAAGGAGTTTTGCTAATAATTTTCCAGTCTTATTTCCGTAGCGGTATAATTTTGCTTGGACCTGGATATCCTTTTGTATTGCTTTATAAAGTAAGAATGAGTCTATGTCTCCTAATGCAGAGATGTACTTAGCCCAGCTCTGTGCTGTTTTTTCAATTAGATAGTGATTATATGCGTTTGAGACTGCTCGCAGTAACTCCCCCTCCCTCTGCTTGAGTTTTTTAGTCCTCCGCACAGAGTAAGCTAATATTTCCCCCCCTTAGGACTGCTTTAGCAGTTTCCCAGAATAATGCAGGGCATGCAATTTTAAACAACTTTCCAATTTACTTTCATGATCAAATTTGCATTGTTCTCTTGGTATTCTTTGTTGAAAGCTAAACCTAGGTATCTTAAAAGGACAGTCAACACCAGAATTTTTGTTGTTTAAAAAGAAAGATAATCCCTTTATTACCCATTCCCCAGTTTTGCATAACCAACACAGTTATAATAATACACGTTTTACCTCTGTAATTATCTTGTATCTAAGCTTTTGCTGACTGCCCCCTTATTTCAGTTCTGTTGACAGACATGCAGTTTAGCCAATCAGTGCTCACTCCTAGGTCACTTTACGTGCATGAGCTCAATGTTATCTATATGAAACGTGAACTAATGCCCTCTAGTGGTCAAAATGTATTCAGATTAGAGGCAGTCTTCAAGGTCTAAGAAATTAGCATATAAACCTCCTAGTTTTAGCTTTCAAATAAGAATACCAAGAGAACAAAGCAAAATTGGTGATAAAAATAAATTGGGAAGTTGTTTAAAATTGCATGCCCTATTTAAAACATGAAAGTTTTTTTGGACTTGACTGTCCCTTTAATTGTGTGGCCCTCTCTGTGAATTTTGACAGGTTTTCACAGCTAGACAACACTAGTTCATGTGTGTCATATAGATAACAATGTGCTAACTCCCGTGGAGTTATTTTTTTGTAAAAGGTAAATTATTTTAAAAGACAAAATGTCTGATTTCATTTGCCAATAATATCTGTTTTTACTATTAAATTTGCATTTCTATTACTGTACATTTTTAACAAAAATGTATTAGTTATCCATTTTTTGGGGGGTGGGTGGGGTTTGAATTACATAACTTCAGCTCATCCCAACATAAATGAAGAAGAAAAAATTAAAACTAATTTTGACTTTGGTATTCTAGTTTATAAATAACATTTGTTTGACATTAACATTTGAGAAGATAATGGAACTTGTACAGATAAAAAATATGTGAATATGAATGGCTTGCAGGAATAAGATCAGCGGGATTTATTACAGAGGATTTTAGACAAACCTAACTGACTTATTTAACTGCCCACAGAGATGAAGGTACTATATGCTGTAGTTTAGTTTCATAGCCTGAAGCAAGAGGCTCATTTAGCTGTCGAGGTTCATGTCTACAACAGGAAATGTAATATATTCTATAAATATCTTACTCTATTTGTACACAAAGATTTGTAAGTCAAATACTTATTTTGATCTCTAAAAATTTACAATATTCATTAAACTGTAAGCAACACAATTTTGTAGTTAGTGTCTTTATTACCATTATTGAGATGAAATACAAAAAATAGTAAACAAGATTTTAAAAAAATAAATTGAAAACATATATGATTTTTTTTTGGTAATACAATTGCATGTGAAAACATGAGATGTGGTATGATGTTAAAAATTGTGCTTTAAATAACTAAATATCTAAAGCTCACTAGTGACAGTAAAACTTTACTAATCCATTCTATTAATTATAGGAAAAAGCCAATTTTCTTACTCAACCAATACAATATCCAAATAGTCTGTGCTTGGTAATTTAGTTCATTTAAAATTACTAGTTGTAGCTCAGATTTGTCTTTTGCTGTCAACAGGTAATGGTAATTTTATATTCTACTGCGGAACTTGTGCCTTTACTAACTATATAATAACACACCTTTTAGAGTTAAATTGTAAATCATAAATATGTTTTCAATACAAAACTATAAGAATAAAAACAAACAAAGGAGCCCTTGGGCATATTTTGGCATAGGCCAAGTAGGCATGTGCCCAGGGCATTAAGATGTAGGGGACAGCAAAATTGAATTGACACTTCTATAGAATGAAGATGGGTAGTTTTATGAAAAATGTCTTATTTCTTAATTTTATAACAAACCATTGATTCCTGAGTAGGGGTAGATGACACCTCTGGGCATCTGTGACTTCGAATTTATAATAAATACGAGCAAAATATAGGGGTAAAAAATTCCTAGTGCAACATAAAAGCTAAATTCACCACTGTAAGGAGCATACAAATACAATATTTTTAGGATACAATGAACAATTTGTAATAGTTATACTTTTTTATATAATGTTAAAATATATATTTTAAATAGCCCTATTTAGAGCATTGTTAGTATACATTTTAAAAAAGGGCAATTCATTTAAAAATAATCCCTCTTTGGACTACAGGGTTCAAACAGTTTTACAAACCTGGGGCCCGATCCGATATAATTCGTCGCCCGCAAAAGCCGGTGACGCCAATATTTGCGCGGGTTTGGTATCCTATATACAGCCTAACTTAGAAGTTACGCGCGTAGATATCTGCCTTCGCCCGTGGTTTTTTGGCCCATAGACTGACATACAAAACACGCGTAGTTTGGTATCCAATATACGGCGTAAGTACTTACGCGCGCAGATTTCAGAAAATCTAAAATCTAATCTCGCCACAAATTTAAGCACCAGGAACTCTTGCACTGACTTAGAAACCAACGTAACTCTCTGAAGGCCTAAAAAGTGCATGCTTAACAACATACATATCAGCAGCTAGATCACAAATAGTTAACCTCTTCAAAGCATTTATTATTCCTGCCCCTGCAAGTTTGTCAAACCAATCACAAAGGGGTTCATCATGGGGCACAGGGGGACATCATGGGACACAGGGGGACAGCATGGGGCACAGGGGGACACCATGGGGCACAGGGGGACATCATGGGGCACAGGGGGACATCATGGGGCACAAGGGGACATCATGGGGCACAAGGGGTGCTGGAAGCCCTACAATCCCCTGTTGTTCTGTCTACACATGCTGATTCTATAGTTGCTGCTGAGGTCCATGGTGATGGTGCTGGCCCTGCTGCAGCTGGTCATCAAATTACGTACTGCGGAGTTCCACTGCATGTAAGTGAAACTACTACATCCCACCCCCATTCCCTTAACCACCCTAATTACTGAAAATATATCATTAGTTCAATTCATGTTTTGGTCACTATGATTTATTGACTATCATTTAGAGGAATGAAAATGGATGTTTATACCTTATGTTCACACCTTCTGTAAAAACATTCTTATTTAGATATATATACCCATGTGCAGGGATAGGCAAGGTGTCCTTCACTAAAAGTCTTTACCTTAGAAAATGTCAGCAACAGCCTTGGCTCGTGCCTATCCCTGCACATGGGTCAATTTCTATTGGATGTGAGAAACCTTGATTTACATCTTAAAAGTGAATATCACTATATGTACCCTTCATACACAACTATGTGATGTGGTTTAGGGAACATGAATATGTCATAAACATGATGATATTACCTTTTCTGGGCCATTTCTCTCAGCATCTGAGATTGATTCTGGACCATAGCACTTAAAGATGCTGCCATGTCCCGTTGCAGCTCAATGGAACGCTGTTGTAAAGTCTGTTGGCTCCTGTAAAATCTGCGTTGGTCCCTCTGCATTCTCTCGCAGGTTGATGTGAGACTCTGGCAGGTTACTGTTTGCCTCCTCTGTAGGGCAATGTATTCATCGCCCATGGCGGAAATCAGCAGATCTATGGGCTCTTCCCCAGCAGGGACTCTAGGCGCCGGTTCAATTTCAAGATCCTCAGCTGCTGGTGCTGCCTGTGGAATCACAGCTGCTGGTGCTTCCTGTGGGATGATCTCAGCTGCTGGTGCTGCCTGTGGAATCACAACTGCTGGTGCTGCGTGTGGGATGATCTCAGCTGCTGGAGCTCTTCCAAGTGCAGCAGATGGTGGAGGTGTCCGGATGGACTGATAGTCCCATTGACGGCTGGTGTGCACCCACTCAGCCTGCTGATAGAATCCCTGAGTGGCCTGATATTGTTGGGGGGGGGGTAAAGGCATCTACCCTTCGGGGCTGGCTTGGCTCCCCCTCCAAGCCAAAGGAATAGTCCTCCGGCCAGGGCTCCTGCCAGGTATCCTCATGTAATGCTGGCGGCATGACATCCGGATTGTCAATTGAGGCAGTCCAACCCAGCTCATGCCTGGCATACTCCTGCTGGACTCTCCGGACCGGTGGTTGAGGTGGAGAAATACTTTGTGGCGGTGGTGGAGGGGGATGCATGGGCGTTGGCACCCTGGTGACTGGAGGTTCTGTGGAGGAGTCAAATGATGAGAGGGATTAGTACAGTCAGATATATATCCATGTGGGCATTCAATGTACATGCTAGGGCCTATACACATTCTCATGTCATAATCTATAACATGCATGTGCACATTGAGATTTGTGATATGAGGGTTTTTAATATGCAAAGTATACATGTATGTGTTTCATACAATAGTTCTGTGTACATGTCAATGATGGCGAAAATGTGTTCTTTAAGTGACACTATGGTTGTGATGACTATAGTGTCCATTTACTGAAAACTCTACATGTGGCTTGTGGCCTGTGTTACTCTGAGATATGTTAGTATTTCACTATTCCACCTCATATCATGAATTTCAATGTGTTAAGTAGCATTAAATGGACATTAAACCCAATTTGATTCTTTCATGATTCAGCTAGAGCATGCAATTGTAATTAACTTTGTAATTTACTTCCATTACCTAATTTGCTTCATTCTCTTGATATTCTTAGCTGAAAAGCATATCTAGATAGGCTCAGAAGCTGATGATTGTTGGCTGCACATCAATGCCTCATGTGATTGCCTCACCCATGTGCATTGATATTTAATAAACAAAGAATAAGAAAATAATTAAGCAAATTAGATAATAGAAGTAAATTGGGATGTTGTGGAAAACTGTATTCTCTATCTGAATAATGAAATAAAAAGATTTGGTTTCATGTCCCTTTAATGTTAAATCTCATTGTAGATGTTTTTGTTAGTAGGCCAAATACCATGCTCCTCATTGTGTACATGAATGTGTGACATTATAGGATGTTATATCTCAAATACATATAATACTGGTGTGTGGGATGTTACTCACCAGCATGCTGCGCTGATGTTGCAATCCTTGAGTCACGAGCCCCTGGAAGTCTACGGACTGCTGTGACGCTCAGGGACCTACGAATCAGCTCCTGCCACTCATTATATTCCACCTCATGGTGAGGCCCACCTCCTGTTGCCCTCTGGGACATTGCTTCTTGGCCCATCTTCTCCTTAGCTCTCCTCTTACAGTCGTTCCACCTCTTCTTTAGGACATCCACATTCCTCCTATGCTGGGACACACAATTAACGGCCTCCTCCACCTTCAGCCAGGCATCTTTACGCCTACGGGCAACTCCTCTGCCCTTCTCTTGGCCAAAGAGGGTGGTATGGTTCTCCAGGACAGCCTGGACTAGAGCGAGGTTTTCAGCGAATGTGAAGTTGGGGCACCTCATACGCTCATCGTCCTGGGCCGCCTGGCTCCCTCCCTGGGATGTCCCTGGTGTGGGTTCCTCCCTATCCTCTCCCTCCTCCCCCCTTCTATCCCCATGTGCACCCTCTATCCCTCTTCTGAGTGTGCCTGGCCTTGGGGCAACCCCACTCCCATCCTCCCTTCTAGCTCTCCCTCTCCCCACTCCGCTCACTCCCTGACGGGGACCCTGCTGCTCCTCCTGTCCATAATCCTCTCCCTGCAACTCCCCTTTTCTCCTCCCCCCCGCCTTAGCTCTCCCTGACATCCTCACACTACACACACTCACACACTCACACTCACTCCCACTTCAATCACACACAATCACAACCAAACACTCAGCCTTTCACACTGTAAAAGATAAATAAAATGTGTAAGGTGTTATAAAAAAAAAGTGTTGTGTATTTTGTATATGTGTGTATGCAAAATGTGTGCAATATGTAAAAAAGTGACAGTAATGTAAAAGCTTAACAAATCCACCAAATCCGACCTAACTAAATATTATGCAATGCGCCTCTCTCTCTACTCTAACGACTTTCTCCTACTCACTGTAGTGTGCTGTAGCTCCAAGAACCGACCAAACACACTAAAGAAAATGGCGGCTGTGCAGGGGTTTATGTATGAATTTTGAATGTCGTAATTGCGTTGCGCATCTCTTAGAACTGGCCGTTATTTTTCACGAGTCGTAGGCTAATTTGCATAAAACTACACTTTATTGAGATTTTACGTGAACAAAATACTGGCATAGGTACTTGCGACGACTAAAATGTGTATTTGCGCACATTTTAGCTGATCGCAGGTTTTTCCTACTTACGCCAGTTTAGCATCTGACGGCGCAGTATATTGGATAGGTCGAGTTGCGAGGTAAAATTACGGGCGCGCGGGTTCCCTTGCTTGCGCCGCAAACTACGCTGCATATCGGATCGCGCCCTTAAATTCTAACTTTTTCCCTAACAAATGTCCTAACCCTAACTCTAAAATCTGCCTACCCCCTTGACCTAATCCTAGCCATAATGTGAATAAATATTGCGGATGGTGACATTCTTGCAGCAATAAATGTCTGATAAAGGTTTCAGTATAGTTGAGTTCTCTTCTCTTAACATTTCAATCATGGTTTACCATTTCGCAAAAGGGAAATTGCAGTCAGATAACATGCATAGACATAGAAAAAGTGGAAAACCAGGGCAAGGAATAAACAGAAGTTATAATACGTTAAAGTGCAATACAGTAAAAATGATATATTCATGATTCAGGAAGAGCATATTGAAAAATATATCTTTTTCCAATTTACTTCTGTTATCAAATTTGCTATGTTTTTTTTGTATCTTTTGTTGTAAGAATTAGGCAAAAAATACATATATTGCATCATATCTTATATTCAGATAACAGCATAAAATTAGTAAATATGAAGTCCCGAATTTAGTGTCGCTAACATTTTTAATCCCCACAATTACATATTTTTAATGTTGCATTACTGCTCTTTAGAAATCTACCAGTTTAATGTCCCTTGAAGCTTTTTCTAATGAATGAATGAATGAGCCTATCCCCACTAATATGCATCTTCCATCTAGTTATTTTATAAAATGTTTTCAGTATATTGCTATATGAAAGACATAATGATCATAAAATTCCCTCCATTAATGTTATCTTCAAAACATCATAATTATTTAAAATACTACTGATCTAATATTTGTGTAGCTTTTATAATTAATTTGTGTTCAATTCTTTCAGTGAAATATGTGAATAATTTATGTACTATTAATTTTTTTACATTGACATAGCAAATTGCTTCTTGAAAGATAAAGTGAAATAGAATCTGTGACATTGAATATTTAATGGCAGATATTACTTGTAATATTACCTTTTAAAGCATATGTCCTTAATGGTCACCATCTGTTTCAAATTCACCAGCAATCACCATTTATTTTACTCAGTTTCCTCTAATATCTTCTATATATAGGTCAAGCATTGACCCCATTTAAAAGCTCAGCAATTTGTCACCTAAAATTAAGAAATATTTGAACAATCTATTTAACTGATCATTTGCTTGCCCTCTGCTTAGTTTTAAGCATGCTGGATTTAATCAATTTAAAAAAGTAGTAAGTTTAAGCAAATCACTTTAAGCAAAATGCTTGAGTTTGATCATTATCATTAATTCATTTTTATATGCAATGTTTTATCCTTGAATTCTAATAGTAAAACTATAACCTTCAGCCAACTACTTCATAAAAGAAGTTAAAAAATTCAGGATATACTAAACTGCAACATTTCTGTTTAATTTATATATAAGTAATTAGATATACAGGTATTTAGTGCTTATAGTTAAATTATGTGTTAACATGCTATGTTTAAAAATAACCCTACTGTATATACTTACCAAAATTCATAATATGTTTGCAATACTAAAATTGTTAGTGGATTATACTTAGTGTTTTAGAAGGCGCATAATCTTTTTGTGAATCACATTATAAATGGTTTTACAAAAAGCAGTGATTTATTTTAATAGCTTACACAAACCTTTCAAATATAGAAGCCACTTTATCAAGTCCCCTACAAGTTAAAGTAAAAAAAATACTAATATTGCATCATATCTGATTCAGATAGCTGCGTAAAATTATTAAATATGAAGTTCCTAATTGAGTGATTTATAAAGTTTTAATGTGAATAAAAGAACATGTAGGCAAGTCATGTTAAACAAGGAAGAAAACATAATAGCTATGGAAACGTTTTTGCCTGATTGCATATAAGGGAAAAATAGGTCTGCATAGGTTCTCTCTCATAGAAACCTGCCACTGTATCGTTTACTTTCACAATGGTCACAATAGGTTTAAAGCTGGGAAGATCAAGAGAATATGAAATGTCCAATTTATAGACAAGCAGAATGTAATGTAGTGAGCAAAGTTCTCCAACATTAACATGTACTTATTGGGCATGGGACAAGAATGAATGCACATTCTCATAAGAAGTTCCTGTGGGAGAAAATAAAGTATATTGGTCAGAGACAGCATCAGAACTTCAGCACCAGCGAAGGGGGTAAGTAGCACAGCGATAGTAGTAAATATAAATATATATGCTGATATACATATATATATTTACTGGGAACACACAGTTCCCATACACCGCAATTTAAAGACACTTTTCAATGCCGTTTTTTTTTAACACCCCACTCCCACCAACTTTAACCCCAAAATACTACCTTAGAAAATAAAAATGCTGCCATCTTTATTTTTTAATAAACTACACTAAACAGTATTTTTGAGCCATTGTGGCATATTTATAAAATTAACCAGGGATCTAATCTCTGGTTAATTTCATAAGTGCTTGAGTTAGCAATAACCAGCCACTTGTAATGGCTGGTTAATTATCTTGCTCCTGCAAATGGGCAGATTTGCCCATTTGCAGGAGCATGATAATTTAGTGCTCCACTTGTAAAGTAGCCCATGGTGTTCTCTTTGGCTAAATTTTCTAAATCAGAAGAGAACTGCCAAAAAACAATGCTGATATTAAAGGTATAACCAAAGCCAAAAAGTAAGAAAACTTGCACATGTGACCGGAGGTGGTTCACCAGTGAAATTTGAAATTCTAGTCTATTGGTAAAGGCTCTGGGCAAGTTGGGAAATAATGAAATAGAGGGCTTGGATGTCCCTTTCCAGCTTTTAAGTATTTTGCATTTCATTGTAATACATTAACACTGGCTACATACAATTGATTGAAACAAGTTAGGCTTAGAGTTAATAGACCATTTGAATAGGAGCAAAATATACAAATATGTTACATCTCTTTGTCAAATAGTAGCTATGCTATGATGTATAAAGCTTGTATCATCTTTTATTTTCCTGTACAACCCTAATGTCTAGGTATTCCATCAAACTCTAAGCATCACTATGTAAACTAAACTTTTCAACTGCCCTAATATAACATTAAAACAGAAATTAAAAGCTATGTTGTTGATTTTACTAAAATTAAATATATAAATACTTTGAAAATGACAGTAGAAACAACAAATAGAGCAGGTTGATCTTTAATAGCACTGTGACAGTTCAGTTTCAATAGCCTGTGTTATTTATGTAATTTGGGGGTAGATCACAATCTTTTAGAAAAGTTTAGCAAATTATATATACGTATATTCATTCAAAGGGATTGTGACTGACCCTTGATTTATAGATGTCAGTAGTAATGTAGCAATGCTTATACCATTGTATTAAAAGTGCATTGACAATTTATATATACTGTACAATGTACATTTTACATTCAACTATGACATCAATAACAAGTATTGGGTCACAATATATTAAGATAGAACATAGCTACCCAATGTAAAATATTTATGTTTATTCACATACGGCTAGATTACGAGTTTTGCGGTAAGCTGAAAAGCAGCGTTAACAGGTCCTAACGCTGCTTTTTTCACTACCGCTGGTATTACGAGTCTTGTAGATTTAGGGGCACCGCATACTTTTTTGGCCTTACTGCAAACCGACTTACATAAACTTTGTAAACCCTTTTTTATATGGGACTTCCATAGCGCCGGTATTACGAGTCTGTCCTGGGAGGCCAAAAAGTGAGCGGTACACCCTACCCTGTCAAGATTCCTACCGCATTTTAAAGCCAGTAGTTATGAGTTTTACACTACAAAGCCGTAGCATAAAATTCATAACTAAAGTGCTAAAAAGTACACTAACACCCATAAACTACCTATTAACCCCTAAACTGAGGCCCTCCCGCATTGCAAATACTATAATAAAAATATTAACCCCTAATCTGCCGCTCCGGACATCACCACCACTATAATAAACATATTAACCCCTAAACCGTCGCACTCCAGCCTTGCAAACATTAGTTAAATATTATTAACCCCAATCTGCTTTCCCTAAGATTGCCGCCACCTACATTATACTTATTAACCCCTAATCTTCCGCTCCGGACATCGCCGCAAACTACATTATATTTATTAACCCCTAATCTGCTGTCCCTAACATTCCCTCCACCTACATTATATTTATTAACCCCTAATCTGCCGCCCCCAACTACCTACACTTATTAACCCCTAATCTGCCACCCCAATGTCGCTTAGGTTTTATTTTTATTTTACAGACAAATTTGTATTTATTTTAACTAGATAGAATAGTTATTAAATAGTTATTAACTATTCAATAACTACCTAGCTAAAATAAATACAAATTTACCTGTAAAATAAAACCTAACCTAAGTTACACTAACACATAACACTACACTACAATTAAATAAATTACCTACATTAAATACAATTAACTAAATAAAATAAAATTAAATACTATTAGCTAAGTTACAAAAAAAACTCACGAAATTACAGAAAATAAAAAACAAATTACAGATCTTTATACTAATTACACCTAATCTAATAGCCCTATCAAAATAAAAAAGCCCCCCACAAAATAAAAAAAAAACCTAGCCTAAACTATCAATAGCCCTTAAAAGGGCCTTTTGCGGGGCAATGCCCCAAAGAAATCAGCTCTTTTTCCTGTAAAAAAAAATACAAACACCCCCCCAACATTAAAACCCACCACCCACACAACCAACCCCCCAAATAAAATACTAACTAAAAAAATCTAAGCTCCCCATTTGCCTGAAAAGGGCATTTGGATGTGCATTGCCCTTAAAAGGGCATTTAGCTCCCAACACACCCTTAAAAAAATCCTAACACTAACCCCTGAAGATTCACTTACCGGGAGAAGTCTTCATCCAAGCGGCAAGATGTCAACAAAGCCAGCAGAAGTGGTCCTCCAGATGGGCAGAAGTGGTCATCCAGATGGCATCTTCTATCTTTATCCTTCCGACGCGGAGCGGGTCCATCTTCAAGACATCTGACGCGGAGCATCCTCTTCCAACGAAATCTTCTTGCTGAATGAATATCTCTTTAAGTGACGTCATCTAAGATGGCGTCCCTTAGATTCCGATTGGCTGATAGAATTCTATCAGTCAATTGGAATTAAGGTAGAAAAAAGTTGAAGTTCAATCCTATTGGCTGATCCAATCAGCCAATAGGATTTTTTCTACCATAATTCTGATTGGTTGATAGAATTCTATCAGCCAATCGGAATCTAAGGGACGCCATCTTGGACAACGTCACTTAAAGAGATATTCATTTGGAAGAAGACGTTGTTGGAAGAGGATGCTCTGCGTCGGATGTCTTGAAGATGGACCAGAGGAAGGATGAAGATAGAAGATGCCATCTGGGTGAAGACTTCTGCCCGTCTGGGGGACCACTTCTGCCCGTCTAGAGGACCACTTCTGCCGGCTTTGTTGAGGACATCTTGCCTCTTGGATGAAGACTTCTCCCGGTAAGTGAATCTTCAGGGGTTAGTGTTAGGATTTTTTTAAGGGTGTTTTGGATGGGTTTATTTTTTAGGTTAAGGTTTTGGGCCTGCAATAGAGCTAAATGCCCTTTTAAGGGCAATGCCCATCCAAATGCCGTTTTCAGGGCAATGGGGAGCTTAGGTTTTTTTAGTTAGTATTTTATTTGGGGGTTGGTTGTGTGGGTGGTGGGTTTTACTGTTGGGGGGGTGTTTGTATTTTGTTTTACAGGTAAAAGCTGATTACTTTGGAGAGTGCCCCGCAAAAGGCCCTTTTAAGGGTTATTAGTAGTTTAGGTTAGGCTAGGGTTTTTTTTTATTTTGGGGGGGCTTTTTTATTTTGATAGGGCTTTTAGATTAGGTGTAATTAGTTTAAAGATCTGTAATTTTTTTATTTTCTGTAATTTTTTATTTTTTTATTTTGTGATTTAGCTAATTTAATTTATTTAATTGTATTTAATGTAGGTAATTTATTTAATTGTAGCGTAGTGTTATGTGTTATTGTAACTTAGGTTAGGTTTTGTTTTACAGGTAAATTTGTATTTATTTTAGCTAGATAGTTATTAAATAGTTAATAAATGTTTAATAACTATTCTACCTAGTTAAAATAAATACAAACTTGCCTGTAAAATAAAAATAAACCCTAAGCTAGCTACAATGTAATTATTAGTTATTTTGTAGCTAGCTTAGGGTTTATTTTATTGGTAAGTATTTAGTTTTAAATAGGAATAATTTAGTTAATGATTGTAGGTTTTATTTAGATTTATATTAATTATATTTGTTAGGGGGTGTTAAGGTTAGGGTTAGACTTAGGTTTAGGGGTTAATAAATTTAATATAGTGGCGGCGAAGTTGGGGCGGCAGATTAGGGGTTAATAAATGTAGGTAGGTTGCTGCGATATTGGGGGCGGTAGATTAGGGGTTAATAAATATAATGTTGGTGTTGGCAATGGGGCAGCAGATTACGGGTTAATAAGTATAATGCAGGTGTCGACGATGTCGGGGGAGGCAGATTAGGGGTTAATAAGTGTAAGATTTGGGGTGTTTCGACTCAGGGTTCATGTTAGGGTGTTAGGTATAAACATAAAATGTGTTTCCCCATAGGAATCAATGGGGCTGCGTTACTGAGATTTACGCTGCTTTTTGGCAGGTGTTAGACTTTTTCTCAGCCGGCCCTCCTCATTGATGTCTATGGGGAAATCGTGCACGAGCAGTTACGACCAGCTCACCGCTGATTTAAGCAACGCTGTTATTGAACTGAAGTGTGGAGCTCAATTTTGCTCTACGCTCACTTCTTACCTGTTAACGCCGGGTTTGTAAAATCGCGTAATACCAGCGTTGTAGGAAAGTGAGCGGTGAGAAAAACTCAACGTTAGCACCTCACAGCTCATAACGCAAGACTCATAATCTCACCGTTGATCTTCTAACTGTAACAAGTGACTTTAAAATCTATTTCTGTTTTTAGCGTTCCTGGATAAAATCTCTAAAACAATTGACTAAACAGAAATGTAATAACTTATGTCTCCCAATTGAACAAAAGTTAATTTTGATTGTCTGCTAAGGCATTAAATTTGTAATTGGATTTTCATGCAACTTCTCTTATCTTTGTTGTCTGCTTTCTTTCTATTACAATTGAGAACAGTTGTCTATAACTAATTTTAATACTTTAATAATTATCAACCACTGTATACAAAGCTAAACATTATATTTTTCTACTCTGTGGCCCACTTTTCTCAAATTCAAAGAATTCAGTAACTGCATTTGTCTGGCCTTTTATTAGTAATTAGCAAATATTGTAATACTAGTCCTAAACTCGTTCACATGGGCCATTTATTGCAGTACATCGGTCCCACCCCTTGCTTTCTCTCCCCCCTCTTTTGCTCTCTCTCTCCCCCTCTCTTTTCTCTCTCTCACCCCTCTCTTTTTCTCTCACCCCTCTCTTTTTCTCTCTCCCCTCTCTTTTGCTCTTTCCCCTCTCTTTTGCTCTTTCCCCTCTCTTTTGATTTCGCTCTCCCCCTCTCTTTTGCTCTCTCTCCCTCCTCTCTTTTGCGCTCTCTCTCCCCCTCTCTTTTGCACACTTTCTCCCCCTCTTTTGCTTTCTCTCTCCCCCCCTCTTTTGCTCTCTCTCTCCCCTCTCTTTTGCCCTCTATCACCCCTCTCTTTTGCTCTTACTCCCCTCTCTTTTTCTCTTTCCCCTCTCCTTTGCTCCCTCTCTTTTGCTTTCTCTCCTCCTCTATTTTGCTCTCTCTCTCTCTCCCCTCTCTTTTGCTCTCTCCCCCTCTCTTTTGCTCTCTTTCTCCCCCTCTTTTGCTTTGCTTTCTCTCTCCCCCCCTTTTGCTCTCTCTCTCCCCTCTCTTTTTCTCTCACTCCCCTCTCTTTTGCTCTTTCCCCTCTCTTTTGCTCCCTTTCTCCCCCCTCTCTTTTGCTTTCTCTCCTCCTCACTTTTGCTCTCTCTCTCTCTCTCTCCCCTCTTTTGCTTTGCTTTCTCTCTCCCCCCTCTTTTGCTCTCTCTCTCCCCTCTTTTTTGCCCTCTATCACCCCTCTCTTTTGCTCTTACTCCCCTCTCTTTTTCTCTTTCCCCTCTCCTTTGCTCCCTCTCTCCCCCTCTCTTTTGCTTTCTCTCCTCCTCTATTTTGCTCTCTCTCTCTCTCCCCTCTCTTTTGCTCTCTCCCCCTCTCTTTTGCTCTCTTTCTCCCCCTCTTTTGCTTTGCTTTCTCTCTCCCCCCCTTTTGCTCTCTCTCTCCCCTCTCTTTTTCTCTCACTCCTCTCTCTTTTGCTCTTTCCCCTCTCTTTTGCTCCCTTTCTCCCCCCTCTCTTTTGCTTTCTCTCCTCCTCACTTTTGCTCTCTCTCTCTCCCCTCTTTTGCTTTGCTTTCTCTCACCCCTCTCTTTTGCTCTCACTCCCCTCTCTTTTGCTCTTTCCCCTCTCTTTTGCTCCCTCTTCCCCCTCTCTCTTTTGCACTCTCTCCCCCTCTCTTTTGCACTCTCTCCCCCTCTCTTTTGTGCTCTCTCTCCCCCTCTCTTTTGTGCTCTCTCCCCCCCTCTCATTTGCGCTCTCTCTCCCCCATCTCTTTTGTGCTCTCTTTCTCCCCCTCTCTTTTGTGTTCTCTATCTCCCCCTTTCTCTTGCTCTCTCTCTCTCCCCCATCTCTTTTGCTCTCTCTCTCCCCCCTCTCTTTTGCGTTCTCTCTCCCCTTCTCTTTTGCTTTCTCTCTCCCCTTACTTTTGCTCTCTCTCCCCCTCTCTCTCTCTCTCCCCCTTCTCTCTCTCTCTCTCTCTCTCCCCTCTCTCTCTCTCTCTCTCTCTCTCTCTCCCCCTCTCTTTATCTCTCACTCTCTTTTGTTCTCCCCCTCTCTCCCCCATCTCTCTCTCCCCCCTCTCTCTCTCTCTCTCTCTTTCTCTTCACCCTCTCTCTATCTCTCTCAGCACCTCTCTCTCCTCCTCTCTCTCTCCCCCCTCTCTTTTACTCTCTCTCTCTCCTCTCTCTTTTTCTTTCTCCCCCTCTCTTTTGCTCTCTCTCTCCCCCCTCTCTTTTGCTCTCTCTCTCTCCCCTCTCTCTTTTGCTCTCTCTCCCCCTCTCTTTTTATCTCTCTCCCCCCTCTCTTTTGCTCTCTCTCCCCCTCTCTTTTTATCTCTCTCCCCCCTCTCTTTTTCTCTCCCCCCCTCTCTTTTTCTCCCCCCCCCTCTCTTTTTCTTTATCCCCCTCTCTTTTGCTCTCTCCCCCTCCCTTTTGCTCTCTCTCTCTCTCTCTCTCTCCCTCTCTTTTGCTCTCTCTTTTCCCCCATCTATTTTTCTCTCTTCCCCTCTCTTTTACTCTCACTCTCTCTCTCTTCTTCTCCCCTCTCTTTTGCTCTTCCCCATATCTTTTGCTCTCTCCCCCTCTCTTTCTCTCTCTCTCTCACCTCTCTTTTGATCTGTCTCTCTAGCATGTGTGCAACCATGCCTGGCCTCACCCATGCCACGCCCTGCCTGGTGCTGCCCGACTATGCCCACTTCCGCCCACCATTGTCATTCTGCGGACAGCAGATCAGGTAGACTCTAAGGCCAGGTTTTTTGTCCCCATGCTGTCTCTACTGCGCATGACAGCTTCAGACAACCACTTGGCCTTTTATATTATAGGATACCTAAATCCTGTTTATTGTGTACATCCCAGTTCCCTCAACCTTACCTCTGCCAACACCATAACAAAATGGTAGACTTTTAAATGCAAGTGCAGACACTACTGGCTGAATTTGAACATAAAATGAACAATAGTTTTGAGGAGCTTATTCTATTCATGCTGTCAAGGTATTTGAAATATTATTAAATAATATATAGAGGTATATTTGTCTTTATTTAATAGATCTGTGGATATGAACATGGTCTGTAGACAAAGGTTTGTTCCTAAGAGATCTCCCACATTCATTATGTAAAATTATGCTGAACACACAGGGGGAGACAATGGAACATTTGGCCTGCCAAATTTCAGAACAGTCACTTAGAGGAATGTTGGGGGAAGTAATTTTGAAAGAGAACAGGATGAGTCATAAAAGGCAAATTAAGAGGATAGATTGTCAGATAGGTAACACCACACAAAATATATGGAGACGAAATGTCTGAAATACCCATCTTGGAACTGATCAAAATCATAGAGAAACAGCTTTTATACACATAGGTGTTAATCATCCTTAAACATCAAATACACATCTGCACTACTAGCTAAACAGGAAATATGCTGCATTAAGACTTTTACAACTACTCGTGGATTGACCCCATGTGGTGAGTATGAGACAAAAAGTCTGGCAACTGAAGTTACTGAAAAGTTAGAATGTTAGGATAATACAGTGAAGGCCCATGACTTACATTATGATTTCAGAGCAACTGTATATATTTTAATGGATATGAGATGTATATATGTATATATATATATATATATATATATATATATATATATATATGTGTATGTATATGTGTATGTTTTGAAAGCATGAATATCTTAGCCTCTGTGTGTTTAAGAACATGAATAGATGTTTATGGACCTGAAGAGAAGTGATTATTAACATTTATTTTTATTTCAGATCTACATAGACAGGATTCACTTGGAATACAGTACAATACTGAATTAAAAATAAGCTATTATTCACATATAAATGCCAGGATACCGATAACATTGTAATGCATTTTAAACTAATAATTAGCAGTATTAAATTACCTAAATAAAATAAAATGTTAATAATATAACATATTTGGTATCAGAATAATCAGAAAAAAATAACCTAATATTAACCATCTGTAATTGGGGTTATATATGATTAATGCAGAGAGTGTGATCTGTTTAAATAACCATTTTATGAAAGAAATTTTTTTTTTAACTTGCTTAAAAATGTTAGAGATGGTCTTGTTGTATTTGTTTGTTTGTACGTCTGCTGCCACCTGGTGTTATGTTGCGAGAACTACAGCCAGAAGGTTCTCTCTGGTTGTTAAAAATGAAATTTCCAAGGGCCAATCCGATTTAGACTTCCCAGATAACCAATGGGAAGGTCAGCTCCCGCAGGGCCACCCACAATTTACCAGTGATGGGAAAACCAAATAAAAAGTGAATGCAATGGAGAGAAAGGGACAGATTTTCTGCTGAAGCTAAAACTTGTAACTGGTTCCCGCATGGTGTGAGATACCACTTTACTTGAGCAAAGCTAATCTACCCTTCTCATTGATTGCGATATACACTTATTGGTGATCTGAGGTAAAATAATTCCTACCAAGAAATATTGGATATCGACTGCTTTTTACTTTGGTAACGTATTCAAGGTTTTGTAAGATAAGTTATATGCATAGTCAATTTGTATTTAATAGATTTAAAGAAACAGTGTGTTTTAGTTAGCATTTCACAGCCTATATATATATTGTTTAAATCTGCGTCTGATTGACCAAGTAACTCATCTATGCAAGTTCTGATATTGTCAGTTAATTTTGTATTGGGATAAATTGCAGTTAAATAGCAGAATATATATATATTATCCTATTGTTTTATAAACACTGTTTAGAATTGTATTGCTTGGATGTTAAAGGTTTTTAGTCCCATTGTGTTAAATAAATAAAAGGCTGAATTGTGAAGGTATATTTTTCTGGGTTTTGTAAGAAGGATAGCATATCTTAAGAGTTGGTTTTAACGCATATAAACTTTTATTTAGTTTCCTTTTACTGCAAATATAGTTCAATATGTTTATGGATATTAACTAAATAAAAGAATTCAGATATTTATATTAATTGTATGGTCTAGTAGGTGCATGGTTGATAAGGGTTTCTATTTCTTTGTATTGTGTTTATAACCCTGCCATAAACTTATATATATTATTTGGATAGCACTACTAAGATTTTCATAAATATACTGACATAATAATTGGAGGCACTGCATGAGATTTAATAATATCCATCATAATTGATATAATATATTTGTAAGTAAACAGAAATTATTATAAAAGAGAAAAAAAAAAAAAAATAATTCATATTTCGATATTAATATTTTGAAGATATATTTTTTTTTGAAAAGTTGAAATATTAATTTTCATATTTCGAGATTGACATTAATATCTTGAAATATTATTAAAGATTAATTTTGAAAAATTAATAAAAATATTAATTTTTCATATTTCAATATTAGTCAAAAATATTAATTTTTCATATTTTCAAAGTTAATCAAAAATATTAATTTTTCATATTTCGGAATATTAATTTTTCATATTTCAAAATTAATAATATTTTTTTTTTTTTTTTTAAATATAAAATTTTTCTCTCTTTTTATTGGCAAAAATTGTATTAGCATTTTGGTTAAATAAATACTAAACCAATACAATAATGTCTGTAGCCAGAAGTGACTCATTTAATTCTATACATAGCAATGAAATTGGTCCCATAACCATACCTATTACTAAAGGTCAGGTCCTTAAGAAAGATATCTTAAGTTACCTTAAAGGGAAGTTTAATATTGCGGGTGAATTAAATGATTTTATGGATATGCTTGAAACTAGGGCTAAAAATATTACCGTTAATAATAATATGTGGAATGAAGAGAATGAATTCTTCCAGGAATTATTAATGATTAATCAATGCGAAGCTCCCAAAAAGCGAGACGAACTAATACTAAAATCCTGGCCCCTTTTAATATGCATAATTGACGAAATGTCGTTTTGTGTCACAGACAAACGATTGCAAATACAGGAGCTAGAAAATAGTATTCGTTCCTCGCGCAGACGCGAAGAGGGTTTAAAAATAGCCAAAAATAAAATGGATGAATTTGCCCAAAACCTAGCCACCTTAGATAAGCACAATATGGACTTAATCGCGCAGATACAAGATTTAAATAAACAGCTTGCGCAAAGCCAGAGAGAACTAAGCGATTTAAAAAGGTCATATCGCCATAATGAAAACCCCTATATTAGCAATGAGAATAATACAGATAATGCTAACTCCTTTAGCGAACGCGTCAGGGACGAGGTACGAAAATATATAGAACAACATAGACAAATGACCCCTAACGGGTCAGAAGTAGATTTCCCAAATAGACAATCCCCTCAGGATGTAAATCCAGAGGACAGCTGTAGCGCAGCTGATGCGGGGGAGGGAAACTCTAACAGAGAATCCCAAAATAAGTCTGATAAAGTCTATGATTCCCATAAAATAATCACCTTCGTACAACGCGCAGTACCTATATTCTCCAATAAGGGAACAACATCTGTAATTGATCATTTACAGGCTTTTGAAAATGCATTAGCTATAATGAATGTTACAAGTGAGAAATTGAAAATTGAATTTCTGCCTTGGGTATTTGACAGTAGGCATCACAAATTCTTTGTTTCACTAAAGGATATGAATATTCATTCCTGGAATGGGGTAAAACAACAATGCAGAAAAGAATTCGGGCAATATCGCACTAAAACTGCCGCGAAAATAGCGGTATATGGTTTAAAGTGTCGTGCGAATCAGAGTCCAGTCGAATTCCTTTCTGTATTGAAAAATGCGTACAGTATGGCTGAAGATAATCCCAGATTTGATGGCTCAGAATTTGTAAATTTATTTTTTGAAGCATTGCCTACACCCATCAAAATCAACTTAGCTAGAGATTTTGATGAGGACTGCTCATTGGAATGGCTGATCAAAGAGAGTACGAAGTTATACTCTATTCAGCAGTCCAGTGAGCAGGGGGTTAAAAAGGAGTCAAAACCCAAAATTGTGGCAGAAACTAGGGTGTCACCTAGCCCCCTCAATTTGGAGTCTAACAAGAGGACTTATGCAGAGGTGGCCAGTCAAAACAGGCCATCTCCACAGAGGTTTAATTCTGCCCCTCCCCCTACACAGGTTGAGGCGCAGGGAGACTATAACCAAAGTGGGGGACAAAATCAGGTGAATAATTACTCACAAAGAGAATACTCACCAAATAATTGGTATCCGCGCAAGGGTAGATACAATAAACGACGAAGATATTCTCAGGGTAACCAGACACCCCAGGTATATAATGCTTCCCAAAATATTAATACTGAACAAGCTGAACCCCAGGGGCAACCACGCCAGAATAGAAATAGTGGCCCTGATTCTGAGGGAACCCAATGGTCCAGGAATCAGTACAATGGGGCACCAAGAGATAGGCCCAGGGGTAGAGGTAACTTGTACAATCAGGTAGATATGCTGTTTACCCAATTAAATCGGTTGAGCGAACAAATCGCTAATATGAGTCAAAAATCTACGGCTCAGCAACCGAACAATACTTTTTTAGGGGTACAGCCAGTGGTCAGCAGTGGACCACAGGCACAGTCATAAATACTGCAGTATCACCTGAAGGGGAGGGGAGAGATATACAAAATGTAGTAATAAATATCAATGATACTAATCATGTTATCTCCCCACAGACCGGAAACGGACAAATTAGCTGTGACAATGAGCGACATCAGCCGGAAAAAGTTAACAAATCTCTTCCTTTGCAGCTCTCTCTTAACCTTGTTTCCACAGATGCAGTACAAAAGAATCCAGCCGACCCTGTCATAGAGGAAACAGGTAGGTATGAAGCTTCTTCTGCATCGGAAAGCATGGCAAACTCAGGTAATACGTGGCGAAGCCCACAAATGTATGAGAATGCAAATTTTATGTGTGAAATGATAGAAACTGCAGGAAGATATTATGTACTAGTTGAGCTGCAAGATTCAGTCTCCAACCCTATCAGGGGATTAATTGACACTGGGTCACAGGCAACTATCTTATCCCACAGATACTACACACAGCTAAATGAGCTAACACCCCACAAACCTAAAATAAAAGAATTTGACGGTTCTCTAATAGGTGTTGGGGGTGACTCCCTAAAAGTTTACGGTACTGCCTGGTTAAAATTTAAATTGGGGAACAGGGTCATAAGACACCCTGTCATTATAGTGGATCTGCCAACTGATCGTTTAATTATTGGTAGTGATCTCCTGAAACGATTAAGCACCATAATTGATTGCATAAATAATGTAATTTGGTCACAAGTTAAACGGCCTATCAATTATGAAAAATCTGGTATATCTCGCACCCGACATAGCTGTCACGTGGTGGAAGAGAAACCAGATGCTGTGGAGATTCATTTCAGGAATAACTCTGTACCTGAAATCACTATTCTACAAATAGATGATCAAACTCCTTTTAGTGGCTCTGATGGTAATACTTTTAAAATTTCGCCTGGAAAGATAGCGAATATTTCCCTAGATGGCGATGTATTAACCATAGCACTCCACAAGGGGGATCATAAAATCCCTAAGGGGGGAGGCCACACTCAATACCTCACAGGGATTGAGAGAGTTAAAGAGGATCTATTTATCCCTATACAAGTGCATGACCTTGGTAAAACCAAGTATGCTAAAATAAATTTAAAACAGGAAGCTAGCTATATAAGCGAAGGTTTATTAGCGCAAATAGCTGAACCTAAAGTGATTAAATATCTTTCTCCCCAAGACCACTGTGTCAACGGCCTGGATGACAGGTCTGAAAGCTATAACATCACAGCTAAGTGCTTATTATCTATCTCTATTGGTAATAAGTCAGTGAAGCACCTGTTTTTAGTTTTAAATACTCCCCATAATCAAATATACATTGGCAATGATATCTTACATAGATATGCCATACAAATAGATTTGATTAATTCTTGCCTCTGGAGCAGGTTAAAGGGGGACCCTGAAGTATTTCAGGATGAAAATGCAGCCCTGAAATCAAACCAGCAATTGCCATATGCTGTGAATATGCAGGTATCTAGCGATGTTATAATTCCTGCTGGGGCTGATAAATTTCTTTTACCCTTACAGGTAAAGAGAGGTCAGAAATTAAAAACTTCTGAAACACTGATTTGCCTCTCCCATAGAATACAAAATCTGGGTGTCTCAGTAACCTACACTCCTATGGTGAATATTGGAACTGTTCCAATAAATATTATTGTGCATAACATGACCCCACAGGATATAACATTATCCAAGGGAACTACCATAGGATATGCACTGGAATCAAGTTATTACACTTTTGGATTCCAGAATAATGTAATTGGGCTAATACCTGAAGGATACCTAACTGAAGAACAATTAATAGAACAATCCTTTGCATCTATGCCAGAGGGTCTATTTAATATTCAGTCTATTTATCCCTTCAGCTCAGAGGAAGGCATCTGTAAAATTGAAGAAGCCTCTCTAGTGTTTGATCAGCCAATCAAACAGCAAGATTACCCCAATACCCAGAGTCATGGGAGCAATGTAAATTATAATCAAGGGGATCTCACCTCTAGACTGGAAGAAGCCTATGAAATAGGACAGCCTGAAATCTTTCCAGGATTTCAGCAAATAGTCGAAGAGCAAATATCCTTAGCTAATGGCTGTTCCAGCGATGATGAACGCCAACAGCTGCGAGAACTCCTAATGGAATACAAGGATATTTTCGCTAAGGATTCTTATGACTGTGGTACCACAGACTTGCACATTGCAAGAATACAAACAGATCCTAATGCGCCACCTGTATTTGTCAAACAATACAGACTTCCCTTAGCCTCATATGATTCTCTTGCAGAGATCATAAGGAATTTGGAAGAAAGAGGTATTATCAGACAGGTGCACAGCTCTTATAATAATCCTATTCTAGGTGTCCTTAAGCCCAATGGACAATGGCGTTTGTGTGCTGATTTAAGACAGCTAAACAAACGAGTGTACATGTCTGGCTGGCCTGTACCATACATTGACCAGTGCCTAGCACAAATGCAGGGATCCAAAATATTCACTGCCATTGATTGTGCACAGGGATATTGGACCATAAAGGTACATGAAGAGGACCAATATAAGCTAGCATTCTCCTTCCAAAAGGTTCAGTATGCATTCCAGAGACTTCCATTTGGATACATAAATTCTGGACATGAATTTGCTGTATTCATGCATAAGGCTATGCCTGACGCACTGGAAAGGGGGACCTTATCTTATGTTGATGATGTTTTAATCAAAAGCACAGACTTTGAAAAACACATCGCAGAGCTTAAACACGTCCTCAGCCAACTTAAAAGGGCAGGTGTCAAATTATCCCTGCAAAAAGCTCAATGGTGCCGCACTCGTGTAAACTTCTTGGGACATGAAGTTACCTCTGACGAATTAAATCCCCAGAAGAAAAAGGTGGAAGCGATAGTGAATTCTAAAAACCCAACTAACTTAAAGGAATTGAGATCATTCCTGGGTATGACAAATTATTCTCGCAAATTCATTGATAATTATGCGGAATTAACTAAACCACTACTACTTCTTCTGAAGAAAGATGTGAGATGGCACTGGAGTGAGTCTCAAGAGACAGCCATCAGAGAGCTGAAGAGAAAACTCACTCAAGCACCTTGCTTAGCATACCCTGAAGGTGGCAAACCTTTCTTCTTAGAGACAGGTTACACAGATATAAGCATGAGTGCTGTGTTATACCAAAAGCATGATAATTTGAACAAAGCCATTGCTTATGCGAGCAAAAATCTATCCCCAGTAGAAATAAAGTTTAACGATTGCGAAAAAGCCCTCTTATCTACTGTATGGGCTCTACAAAATTTCCGCAGCTATATACAGGGCGAGAAAATTATTGTAGAAACGGCCCACCAGCCTTTGCTATATTTGCAAAGTGAGAGAATAAGAGATGGGAATTTGTCTAATAGCCGCATAACAGCGTGGACTCTTTCCTTACAAGGCTGGCCCTTAGAAATTCGCTACAAGCAGAATAAAAAGAATCCAGTCGCACAAGGGCTTGCTGAGCTCCACGACTGTACTGCTAGAGATCCTGGGGAAGAATTATCAGAAGATGATTTTCTGGAAGAACAATTGCTTTCCCCATATAAAATGTACAATGAGGACCATTGTCAAACATTACCTTGGGTATATGTTGATGGTTGTTCTTACCATGCCACTATTGATAATGAGCGCAGATTAGTCGCTGGCATTGGTATAACGGGGGCAAATGGATTCCCAAATATATCTATAGGTTTCAACATTGGACCAAGATCCAGTCAAGTTGCTGAACTAACTGCTGTTTTCAAAACCATTGGAATGGCTATTGAACATGGTATTCATGAATTTGTGATCATAACTGACTCAAATTATGTGCGTGACAGTTTTGTTGAATACCTGCCAACTTGGAAAAGAAATGACATGCAGAAAAGCAATAACAAACCAGTCAAGCATGGCAAGTTGTTCTGCGAGATTGATAATCTGGTAGTATCCAATGATTTAACCATACACTGGAAAAAGACCAAGGGTCATTCCAGAGTTTTAGGTCCTGATAAGGAAGGCAATGACCTTGCGGATTCATTAGCCAAACAAGGAGCCATAACTGGAGAACTCCTTAATATTGACCATTTAATGGGTGCAATTCAGGTAGAAGCCATTACCAGAAACCAGGCAAAACAACAGAGTGAGCCTAACTTGGTACAATGGAGTCAGGATTCTCCTAGTGAGGACCTGATCACTAGTCAAAAAGAAGACCCCATTGTAGGCATATTCTATAAACACATAGAAGATCCTGAAAGCAACCCCATCTCAAAAGATGATTGTATTGGCAAAGAAGATCTGAGAATCTTAATAAAATCTAGATCACAATTCAAGTTACAGGATGGTTTGTTAATTAGAACCTCCAAAACTGGCATCCAGCAGTGGGTAGTACCCACCAAGTTCAGAGGTCTAATGCTTCAACATGCCCATGATGCTCCCACATCTGGTCATGGCGGTGCCAAACTCACGTATGAAATATTGCGTGATTATGCTTTTTGGCCACACATGTTAAAAGATGTTCAAACCTACTGTCAAGGGTGTTTAATCTGCCCACAGTTCCAACCCACTGCACCAACGCATAGAGCGCCATTGCAGAAAAGGGGGATGGTAATGCCATGGTCAGATATACAAATTGATTTTATTGGTCCGGTAACAAGGTCATCAAGAGGTAACAAATACATGTTAACCGTGACATGCCTGTTCACTAAATGGGTAGAGTGCATTAGTGCACCTAACAATAGTGCGGAAACATGTGCAGCATTGCTCATCAACCATGTATTTTCCAGATTTGGTCTGCCCCAAAGAATCGAGTCAGATCGGGGGACCCACTTCACTAGCGAAGTGATGACAAAAATGTGGAAAATACTAGGGGTTAAAAGAAAGCTCCATATTGCTTATAGAGCTGCCTCAAGTGGTGGTGTAGAGCGTTACAACCAGTCCATTGTTAAAATCCTCAAAAAGTTTGTGAGTGAAACAGGTAAAGACTGGGATGTAAAACTACCTCTAGTCTTAATGGCATTAAGAGCAACTCCAAGTAGTGCTACCAAGATGTCACCTTTTGAACTGATGACTGGTAGAAGAATGGTTCTACCTCAGCATCTGCTGTACCGTACATCAGACCAAAACTTGATAAACGCTGCCAATACACATCAATATGTGGAAAACCTAAGAAAGCACCTGCAATATGCCTTTGCATTTGCTCAAAGGAATTTAGAAAGAGCCGCAACTGCCACTAAGACCTATTATGATCTCAAAACATCCAAAAAGGAATATGAAATAAATGATAAAGTTTATCTTTATAACTTTGGAAGAGATCAGGTTAGGGAGAAGAAATTTCTTCCCTCATGGAAAGGTCCTTTCGTCATTACTGACAAAATATCTCCAGTGGCCTATAAAATACGGATCCCCAAAAATGAAAGTTTCATAGATAAATGGGTCCATATCAATCAATTGCGAGCGTGTCATCCCAGATCCCAACTACAAGTCATAGAGGGAGAATGAAGTGTCATATCCCCAAATGAACTAAAGACATACTATAGTTTAAAGATGCCTAACTGATAAACATGAAGGTTCAAAATTGACCGACTATCTACATAGAAGACTGTCCATGATGTGTACGGTCAACATCCTCACCAAATACCACTAACTTTGATCCAATTCAAATACATGTGTCCTACATATTTTTGAATTGGAAAGGGGGATTTATGTCAAGGTATTTGAAATATTATTAAATAATATATAGAGGTATATTTGTCTTTATTTAATAGATCTGTGGATATGAACATGGTCTGTAGACAAAGGTTTGTTCCTAAGAGATCTCCCACATTCATTATGTAAAATTATGCTGAACACACAGGGGGAGACAATGGAACATTTGGCCTGCCAAATTTCAGAACAGTCACTTAGAGGAATGTTGGGGGAAGTAATTTTGAAAGAGAACAGGATGAGTCATAAAAGGCAAATTAAGAGGATAGATTGTCAGATAGGTAACACCACACAAAATATATGGAGACGAAATGTCTGAAATACCCATCTTGGAACTGATCAAAATCATAGAGAAACAGCTTTTATACACATAGGTGTTAATCATCCTTAAACATCAAATACACATCTGCACTACTAGCTAAACAGGAAATATGCTGCATTAAGACTTTTACAACTACTCGTGGATTGACCCCATGTGGTGAGTATGAGACAAAAAGTCTGGCAACTGAAGTTACTGAAAAGTTAGAATGTTAGGATAATACAGTGAAGGCCCATGACTTACATTATGATTTCAGAGCAACTGTATATATTTTAATGGATATGAGATGTATATATGTATATATATATATATATATATATATATATATATATATGTGTGTATGTATATGTGTATGTTTTGAAAGCATGAATATCTTAGCCTCTGTGTGTTTAAGAACATGAATAGATGTTTATGGACCTGAAGAGAAGTGATTATTAACATTTATTTTTATTTCAGATCTACATAGACAGGATTCACTTGGAATACAGTACAATACTGAATTAAAAATAAGCTATTATTCACATATAAATGCCAGGATACCGATAACATTGTAATGCATTTTAAACTAATAATTAGCAGTATTAAATTACCTAAATAAAATAAAATGTTAATAATATAACATATTTGGTATCAGAATAATCAGAAAAAAATAACCTAATATTAACCATCTGTAATTGGGGTTATATATGATTAATGCAGAGAGTGTGATCTGTTTAAGTAACCATTTTATGAAAGAAATTTTTTTTTTAACTTGCTTAAAAATGTTAGAGATGGTCTTGTTGTATTTGTTTGTTTGTACGTCTGCTGCCACCTGGTGTTATGTTGCGAGAACTACAGCCAGAAGGTTCTCTCTGGTTGTTAAAAATGAAATTTCCAAGGGCCAATCCAATTTAGACTTCCCAGATAACCAATGGGAAGGTCAGCTCCCGCAGGGCCACCCACAATTTACCAGTGATGGGAAAACCAAATAAAAAGTGAATGCAATGGAGAGAAAGGGACAGATTTTCTGCTGAAGCTAAAACTTGTAACTGGTTCCCGCATGGTGTGAGATACCACTTTACTTGAGCAAAGCTAATCTACCCTTCTCATTGATTGCGATATACACTTATTGGTGATCTGAGGTAAAATAATTCCTACCAAGAAATATTGGATATCGACTGCTTTTTACTTTGGTAACGTATTCAAGGTTTTGTAAGATAAGTTATATGCATAGTCAATTTGTATTTAATAGATTTAAAGAAACAGTGTGTTTTAGTTAGCATTTCACAGCCTATATATATATTGTTTAAATCTGCGTCTGATTGACCAAGTAACTCATCTATGCAAGTTCTGATATTGTCAGTTAATTTTGTATTGGGATAAATTGCAGTTAAATAGCAGAATATATATATATTATCCTATTGTTTTATAAACACTGTTTAGAATTGTATTGCTTGGATGTTAAAGGTTTTTAGTCCCATTGTGTTAAATAAATAAAAGGCTGAATTGTGAAGGTATATTTTTCTGGGTTTTGTAAGAAGGATAGCATATCTTAAGAGTTGGTTTTAACGCATATAAACTTTTATTTAGTTTCCTTTTACTGCAAATATAGTTCAATATGTTTATGGATATTAACTAAATAAAAGAATTCAGATATTTATATTAATTGTATGGTCTAGTAGGTGCATGGTTGATAAGGGTTTCTATTTCTTTGTATTGTGTTTATAACCCTGCCATAAACTTATATATATTATTTGGATAGCACTACTAAGATTTTCATAAATATACTGACAATGCAGACTCCTTACTCAGCAAAAGTCAACTCAGAGTATGCAATGGCGGATAAGATAAATCTTGCTACGCGCTGCAACAACATCCGCAAGATTGTGTATACCCGAGTCAGTGCCTATTAGCTATGTGGAAGATTCATGTGAGATAGCAGAACATCACTCGCAAATATCTCTCTCGGACGTGAGGGGTGCGGCCAACCCCCAAAGTAGAATATGAGCAACTTGCAGATCTACGCAATGACTACCCTACATGAGCTTCCAACTATCAGGCATTACAGAGTCCTTTCAACATACTTCCCCACTAGATTTCAAACACGCTACAAGAGATAGTGGTATGCACGTCTACTGGAGAACTTGGGTAGGTTCACTTTTTATTCTGCCATATAACATGGCAGTGACAGTACATGCGTTATTTTGCTAGACTGGAGTTACCGGAACTGAGTATCTTATAAAGACTGCACAGCCTGATATATGAGTGGATACTCCTTGATGTTAAACACTGTACATTTTTATTTTCTGCTATTTGTGTTCTCTTTTCTTCACGGCTAGCGGATCACCACCTTAAAGAGACAATAATCGTCATGTATTACATAAACCATATGTGACAACACTACCTTTCTGCTTGTGAGGGTCAGAGTATCTGAATTAGTGATATGTACCTCAACTGCAGAGTTTATAAGTTTTAATAAATATGGGGTTTGTTGCAGAATAATTACTGTGAGAAAAACATTAATTACTTGCATAGGTAATATGTTTTAACCACAGCAATATAGGTAGCAAGTTTGGTCTCCAGTTCTCTGACAGCAAACACTAAGGCTGCCCTGTGATAGCACACTGAATGATTGCAGCAGTGTTTGCCAATGTCTCAAACCGAGCCAGTGAAGAAAAGGTAGGTTTTGCTTATAATCATAAGTAGTGAAAAATCTAGGAACACTCCATAATAGCTAACTGCAGAGATTGATTGGAATACACTTGTAGATTTTCAGAGATAGAGACACATGTTATGCATAACACAGAAACTTAAGTAGGTAAAGATCGTAGCTTACAGTGTCTGCTGGTGGAAAGGAAGCATCTCTGAGACTTGCCTAGCTTGAATTAGGCAGAGGACCTTGGAGATAGCTTGGCTAGTGTGGTTGATTCAGCGTGTGATGTCACCACAGGTGTCCAGCTGAGTGATGAGCTGAGAGCGGCTTGAAAGAGGTGACGGCTAGAGGGAGAAAGGACTTGGGGAAACAGACTGGTGAATCCAGTGGAGATAAAATACTGATTGCTCAGGTTAGAATAGACTTCTCAGGATAATTTAAGCAAGCTATAGCTTTTGAGGATCTGCTTGAAAACAGCAACAGGCTTTACAAAGTTCCTTCCAGGATTGGTAGAAAAATTACCAAGCAAAGAGGACGTTAGGAGGCAGACATTTATAGTTGAAGTTGGTAATAGAGACCTCCTACTAGTTAAAGGTATATGAACATACTCATATCATTACACTGCAAAATGTCATTTTTTAATCCTCCATTTGGTGAAGCCTTTCGGCTGTATCTTTATAATAAGCTCATAGTCAACACATGGTTCCCATCTAAGAGTTCCATTTTGCTTAATGTTATATGCAAATATACCTTGCCATCTAAAGCTCAACATTGTGCATGTAGTGTATGCCCTTCTATGAAACACACCTAGTATTAATGCTTGCACTTTACTAACTATCTGAGCTCACACTGAACATAACCTACATACATAACTCTCACATTGATCATTTAGTTCCTAACTTGTTTTATTGGGATACCTGTGTGTACCATGTTTTGAGTATTTAGATTGGTATCTTGCTATGCATCATAATTAGCAGATAAGTACAATATATAGCATGGCCAGGTCCTGTCTTATAACTCCTCAGGCATCTTAATTGGTGAAGGGAATACATTGACTTTATTGGATGTACTGTAGTTCCTGCATTAACCTATAACTGGCACCAGCTGAGACTTAAGCACACAAATTCAATGTTTTATGGCACTTGGCCTCTTGACAGCTCATTCCTTATATATTTATTTTCGCATTAGTTAGGCACATTAGTAACTGTTGTATTAAGGGAGATATTTATCAGTTCATTTACAGTTTGTGATATAGGTGCATTTGCCTCTGAGCCTCTTCAGTGATTTCCTAATTTTCCATCTTACTGACAATGTAGCTTCATACTGCACCTGATTATAAAAGCAAGAAGGTCTGCCTTCAATAACGTTAAAGCTATTTTGTTTCTGTTTATATTACAGATTGCTTGGTCTTTTAGTAACCACATGCTGAACCATCTACAGATCCAAAGTTGTGCCTTTCTATTCCCTACCCTCAAAGAATTGCCTCTCTCTATTCCTAGAGGTCCAAGAGAGGGCCGTTATCAAGTTAAGGGTAGGAATAATACTAGTTTTAGCTGCTATATGCTTCCTCCTAGTTTAATAACATTCAGACTCCCTCATATTAAATTGACAAGCTAGGTGAGGTCCATGAGAGGCCTTTTGCTACTTGAGGGATGACTTTATTTGAGAAAAAAAAGGTCTCAATCCCACAGGAAATACTGTCTATAGAATATTGTTACATGGGTTTTTGTTATTATTACATCAAATATTTAATTTGTATTGCTGTTCACATGACCTTATTTTTTGTGTATCGATTTTAAGTTATTTGCTGACCAGTGTTTACTATACTCTGAATTCATAATGTAATGGTCGGTGTTATTAATGATTATAATATCTGAAAATAATTCAGGGCATATTTATTTGGCATTTATATTTCTTATAAGTTTTACAAGCTAAACACAATTTTTAACAGGAATCTAGTGAAGTAATACATATTAATGGTAAAAATCTAGAATAACAAGTATTCTCAAATAGTTTGTGAATTAACAATTACACCAAAATATTCTCCCTATATTTAGATTTTTAGCACAGGCAGACAAATGGTTAAATTTATTGCAATAGTTCCAATTGGCACAATTTAAATATAGAGTAGTCAAAGATATGGAAATAAAGTTGTTACATTTTGAGTAGACCATACACAATTCAGTACTGACACTAAGGTAATTATGAACAAAACTCGCAGACAATTTTGGGGATTATTTTTTTAAGCCTTATATTGTAATGTACTGTTTGTGTCTCTCCTTCACAAACAGAACTCTGAACAGGAACAGTGAAATTCTATGATTCAGACAGTGCACGTGGTTTTAAACAATTTTCCATTTTACTTCTATTATCTAATGTGCTTAGTTCTCTTGGTATCCTTAGTTGAAAAGAATACCCAGGTAGGCTCAGGATCAACAGTGCACTATTGGGAGCTAGCTGCTGATTAGTGGCTGCACATACATAGTTCTTATCATTGGTTGCCCAGATGTGTTCAGCTAGCTCCCAGGATTTCTTTGATAATAGAATTTGATTATAGAAAGTTGGCTAAAATTGTGTGCTCTATCTAAATATAGAAAGGAAAATGGGGGTTTTATGTCCCTTTAACAGCCCTAAAGCTAAATTTTGACTTTCTAAAAAGATTTCATTAAAACACCTCACAGAAAATCTCACCAGACTAGAGGGCTTTAGATAATTGTGCCTTAAGTCAATGTGTTGCTAATAAATAGATTATACCAGTTGAAGACATTTAAGTCTTAATAATCAGTAAAATAGAGAAATATTACAAAACAAATATGACATTTTTTTTAAGAAAATACATTAATCTACCTTAAAGATACATAAACCCCCAAATTTTTATTTCAAGATTCAAATAGAGCACAACATTTTAAACAACTTTCCAATTTATTTCTATTATCAAAAATTAATTACTGGGAGGTAGCTGAACACATTTTTAAAATTAATCAGAGTTCTGACCTCTAGTTAATTTTTAGAGCGCTAATAGCTACTGCAAGCTCGCAGTAGCAATAACAAGCCAATTGTAACGGCTGGCTATTTATCTTGTGACCATAAACGGGCGAATTCGCTCGTTTGTGGGTGCTCCATAAATTAGTGCTCCACTTGTAATCTAGCCCTAAATAATTTCCTTGCTGCTGCTTTGTGCATAATGCACTATGATCAGATGGTTGAAGTGATCAAACTGTTTATCTTGCCTCAATTTGTAAATATATAAAAAAAAATGGAATAAGTACATGTCATTCAAACAATTTGGTGTATTTCTGAAGCTTAAAGCTTATATAAAAGAGAAAAGGTACACATGTAAAATGTTCTTATTTTAAACACATTTAAGGTTCCATTTATTAAGGGTCGGGCATATGCCGTCTGCATTTATCAACTGCATGTATTTCCTCTATTAAGATTACAGATTTGAAAAGCATTTAAAAGTTTACTTGCCAAACCTGCACTTTAAAGGATGATTCAATATATAGAAGGATAAGTATTTGAACTTTGATTGATTGATTGAGGGATTTAGTGATTTAGCAATATCATCCAGCTCAGGTGTAATACATTTTTTTTAATGAATGTACAAATTGGCAACAATTTGAAAAAACTCAACTTCCCATGCTAACTTTCTCAATATTTTTAAACATTATCGAAACACAGATTATTTTATCCTTTAAATTCATAGTATATTTAAGCACTTCAAAGCATAGCACTCAAGACACATACACGCTCCTCAGCCTACCCATAAATGTTCCTTGTCAAAGGATACAAAGATAAGTAAATCTGATTATAAAAGTGAATAGGAGTTTTTTTTAGTTTTTTTATTTGTTTGTTCTGTCTGAATCATTTAAAGGGACTCTGAACCCAAATGTTTTCTTTTGTGATTCAGATAAAGGATGCAATTTTAAGCAACTTTCTAATTTACTCCTATTATGACATTTTCTTCATTCTATTGGTATCTTTATTTGAAAAGCAAGAATGTAAGTTTAGATGCCAGCCCATTTTTGGTGAACAACCTGGGTTGTTCTTGCTGATTGGTGGATACATTCACCCACCAATAAACAAGTGCTATCCAGTGTGCTGAACCAAGAATTGTCTGGTTCCTTAGCTTAGACACCTTCTTTTTCAAATAAAGATAGCAAGAGAATGAAGAAAAATTGATAATAGACGTAAATTAGAAAGTTGCTTAAAATTGCATGCTCTATCTGAATCACAAAATAAAAAATTTGGGTTCAGTGTCCCTTTAACAATTTTGACAGTAAATTCAAAAATAAGCTTACATGGAATGGATAGAGCATGACATTTTAAACAACTTTCCAATGTATTTCTTTGATCCATTTAGTTTGGTTCTCTTGGTATCCTTTGCTAAACAGTAATCCTAGGTGAGCTCATCAGCATGCACCTATGCCTTTAGCCATCTGGCAGTGTTTGACACTTTTTATATAGCAACACTATACATGTTGTTGCAAACAATGCTATCATAGACTGCTATAGACACATGCACTCTAATAAACTCCTATCAGCATACCTAGATTTAGTTTTCAACAAAGGATACCAAAGACAAAAGCAAATTTGATAGAAATAAACTGGAAAGTTGTTTCAAATTGCATGTTCTGTTTGAATTAGGTATATGCAAAATTCCATGATTCAGTTATTAATTTGTCAAACAAATACGGCCGCAGGTATCAGCATTAGGCAATATTTGGCGCTGGACATATTGCTGTTATAATATAACACACAAAGATATGTGCAAATCCAGATCTCTGTGTTTTGCACTTTAACACTAATATATCCGTGCACTCATGCAGTGGGTTCATCAACCATGATCTAATTCTTTTATTAATTGGCATTTTTCTTTTTAATTGGTATTTAGAAAATAAATGTAAATCATTATAGGGAGTTATCTAGCCCATTAGAATCCAAGCGATATGCAGCATCAGTACCACTGCTGAAATAGTCAAAGTAAGTCACTGGCACCAACTGACAACAAATATTTTCACACTCTTCCAATTAGAAGTGACTCTAGTAGATAAAAATTGGGTCTGCATAATGTTGATCACAAAGATATATACAGTATCAAGGAAGAAGGGAATAACAGTGAGAGAATGTATACTCTGCTACTAGTTCCTAGCTTTATTTTTCTTTTTAAATCCCATTTCTTCCTCCTGTACTTTTCTTTTTGCTCTGCGTGGAGAACTGAACATTAAAATATGATCCCACTTTGCAAATCCAGGGCAACTGGCACATTAAATGCTTTGGGTTTCTACAGTAATGAAAAGAGATGCGCTCTTCAGAGTTCACCCAGAACTGCAAATACCTCTAAACTAAAGGCAACTGCAAGAAAAGAAAGGTGCAAACACTAAGGGTTAGATTCTCTTAAGCTCTGTGGCCTCGCAAGATTCAATATGAATAGATATAGAAAGAGAAGCAATCTGCCAGGAACCAACAACAGCTCATTGGCTTGTTCTATGTATCTCATTAAGGGGAGTACACTAATATGATTTATGTTAAAGGAACAGTTTTTCTGTAAAATATTTTTTTCTTGAATGTATTCCCAATGCTTGTTTGACCAGCTGGAGCGTATAAAACGTATGAGAAATTTCTCATTTATGCTTCATTTTTAAAAAGAAATAGCTGGATTTGCTCTTTGAAACCACAGCCCCTCAAAATAGGCTTGGCTTGCTGACAGATCGGATATAATTATCTTATCACTCAAATGCATCCCTTTCTTAGCTCTGTCTCTGTACAGTACTTAGAAAGAACAATTGAAAATTAACATTTTAGAGCTTTATCTCTTCCATCTCCCACTGTAAGTGTAATTTATTCTGCAGGTGGTGTTTACATAGTTTCTTAATAGCCTATACCTAGTTATAGAAACATTCAGTATAGGTTTAGATACTACATGCTAAATCAGCTATTTAAAATGCCAATATAAAGGCTAAGGAGCTATTTCTAAACAATTTAATAAACTCCAGCAGGTAAAAATGATAATTGGGAACAAATTAAAGGAGAGAAAGTTTTTGGGGTAAAATTAAGGAAATATATAAATACAATGTAATGCTTAGTAAAATAAGCTAAGTATTTTTTTTTTCTCCATGCAGATTAGTTTTTGAGAATCAGACTCATGGGTACATATATAAATAGGTTGGTCTGATGAATGGGGTGAACACTCTGAAACGTCACTAAGGAATAAAGTTTAGATACACTAGATAAGACCAGTGAGTGCTTCATCTAATTAACTCTGTGATTCCTTTTTAGCACCCTGGCATGTGTTTTTGTTGTTAGTGAGAGTGCACCTATCTCCACAATATATATATATATAAACAACATAAATGAAAGTTTTATAAAACTGCACATATAAGCATAAACATAGTCTCAAAAAGAGAACATCAATCTTTCCCTCTGCAGTCCCTGTGAGAGTATACGGACACAACGTAGGATCCTTTGATCCAATCATAAGTCAATAAAGCAATAAGCTAAATGTCCCTTTAGTAATGGGATTCACTTTTCCCAGTTCCAGCCGTGCTCAGCACTAACACACTTGGTCGTGGGACCTTAGAGATTAGCCTGTGCCCAACACAGCATTTATCTGCATCCACTCACCACTGTTGTCGTGTCTCCTTAGAAGCTATTTCACCGGGGTCTCCTTGCTTATGAAAAACGCTACCGCTAGTAACGGCATCATGTTCTTGTGAAGATAGGTGTGTCCGGACACGTGACCGGCTCCAGCCAATCACCATCAAATAGCTCCGGGACAAAGCTCTAGCTGCATAGAGGGTCAAGAATGTGAGCTTCCCCTCGCTCTTGGAAATCCTGGTCAAAATTCAAGATTCAAAGAAAAACAATATCCAGGGCAAAGTAAAATGAACACATTTATTGTAATCCACTTATGGTAAAAACAAACAAACATGGCTACGATTACAGAAGAATGCCGAAACATATCAGCCTAATGCATTTGAGTGTGTTTTTTATGTGCATATTGGTACGCCCATGTTTGTTTGTTTTTACTATAAGTGGATTACAATAAATGTGTTAATTTTACTTTGCCTTGGATATTGTTTTGCTTTGAATATATACAGTATATATAGATAGATAGATGATAGATAGATAGATAGATAGATAGATAGATAGATAGATAGATAGAAAGAAAGAAAGATAGATAGATAGAAAGAAAGAATTGTGAGTGTTGGCGCTGGGGTACTAAACCTGCCTGAGTCTCCCTACCACAGCAGAGAGTTCCCTATAAACTCCTGATCTGATAAGGAACAAATGTAAAAGCAAGAGAAATGGTAGATCAGAGAGGCGCACTCAGCTGTTGGTGCAAAAAAACAACAATTTGTTTCAATTGACACCTCTAATGTGAGCACATCATAGTGCTAATGTAGATAGATAAACAAATCTTCACACAAAAGGCGATACAGTAAAATCACCAAAAATCACTATAGTATATACTGTGGGGTTTCATAGGGCTAAAAACAGGGCAGTAATATAGTTACCCTAGTTTTAGTTGTAAACACTGATTCTATTTATCAAAATACAGATATAATAGTGTATACAGTTAAAATACAATACAATACAGCACACTAATAGTGTGCACATATATATATATATATATATATATATATATATATATATATATATATATATAAGCTCTGCAATATACTTTCATTGTTTATTGTGTCCCCTTTTTCTTTAATTCCATTCTGAAATTATCAGCTTTTCATTTTATGTTAGAAATGGAATTGCCAGAATACTGTTATAGTCTAGACAGCCATTGACTGCACACTCTAGTGTCTTATTTATAACTGTCCCTAATTGGCCACATCAGAGAAGGTAACCTAAGTTACAACATGGCAGCTCCCATTGTTTTATAGACATTAAAACTTTACACTTATTTTGTCAATATTTAAACAGCATTTATTTAGTGTTTAATGTCCCTTTAATGAAATGAAATTGCTGAAGCCAAGCTGGGCACTGATGTAAGGTGAAATATGCAGTTCCCTATAGCATTATCATATATCGAGGCAACCTCAGGATAACTGCAGTCTATCTATGGGCCATTGAAATCACAATTATTAGAAAACAAAGCAAAAAAAACAGACCAGTTAATAAGTGCTGCAATGTTAATATATTAAGCTTTATTAAATATTTTTGTTGAGATTTAATGGTATGTGTGACAGCCATTTAAAATATCTGCAGATGAAAATATAATTATCACTATTCATTTTCAATGGAATATGTATTATTTATTAATTTTGTGTCCCTCTTTGTGCAGCTAAAGTCTTAGATAAATAGATTAATTGGCCACTTTGTTAAATGAGCTCATCTGTTTTAAATCTATAGGCAGCTTCATTAACTCAGCAACTGCATTGCACCTGTGATTTGCATTAATGCCTTGCTTAACTCTTTCATGTAAGATAAAACTAAGCTGTACATAAAAGGTTCATCAGAAAATAATGAAATCCTTAATGAACTAGTAATAAATGATTAGAAGATTGTTAAGCTTCAATGATTTGTCTCTCTTTAGGAAACTATTATTTTGGACAGAAAATGTCCAACCTGGATTTTATTATTTCCATTATAAACCATCAAATTAAAATAATTTGTTTTAAATTAAAACAATTTAAAAGAAATAGGTTACCATGGTAAAGCACATTTGTAAAATGCAATGGCTGTTCCCTGGGGATTTAATTTAATACAATTTCTTAAAGTAATTGGCAACTGGCTAAATTCTTCTAAAACCCCTACTGTTAACTGGGAATTATATAAATAACAGGGAAAATACATTTTAACTAGATCATATGAAACTAAAACTCTTATGTTATAAACACTTAAAATACATAATTGAATATAAAGATATTATAATATTATTTAATTATATATGTAACACTTTAAACCTAAAACAACTTATATGGTTGTGTTACTTTGTGATTTATACAATTGGTTATGACATATTATGCACATTAAAGGAGATAATAACCCTTGTACACATTTGATGTCTTTATGAATAACACTGATTGCTGCTTTGACATACTGTTCATTTTTTTTTCTTTTTTGTGGCAGCTAAAATCCAATTTCTCAATGTGTCTGGCTATTATTTTAATAAGCTTAGATTCATTTCATTTATTATAATTGCTTTATGAATATTCTAGGTGATCTTGAAATTAATTTTGCTTGTTTCTACCACATCACATAAATGCTATTTAACATATTTTATGCAACACTTAACACTTAAAAAGACATTAAGTATCTCTTGTTTTTGAGGACAAAATTGTTCTTGTCCAACTCTTACTATAGAGGCCAAAAAGCAAATTATGTTACCTAGGTTTTCAAAATGCTGCATATTGCCTAATTCATCTATACAAAAGCAAATGGTTTGGAGGAACAATTCGGTTTTGAAATAAGTAACATTTTAAATATGTAATTTTATTGAGCAAATTATTAAATATGTTTTAGCATCAAGATTTGAACATGTTTTGGAGCTGCCCGAAAATGCAACAGCTTTGGCAACGTATTCAATTTTGGTTGAGGAAGGTGACAAGTGGTAATATTTTTTTTTGTTAGATAGAATGGATGAGTTAGATAATAATGATTTCATTAAACATAGAAACATAGAATTTGACGGTAGATAAGAACCAAAAAGGCCCATCAAGTCTACCCATATTACATGCTACTTTTCCCTTAGGATAGCCTTATGCATGTCCCAGGCATTTTTAAATTCCTTTACAGTCTTTGTGTTTACCACCTCAAATGGAAGTTTATTCCATGAATCCACCACCCTTTCTGTAAAAAAATGCTTTCTCAAATTTCTCCTGAATCTACTACCCTCTAACTTTAGGAGATACCTTATTGGAATGGAGATACCTTATTCTTAGGAACTGCAAAAATAAACGTTTCTGTTGCAAACACAATTTATAATTGAACAATTTGACAGCACTAATAATTCGGAAACACAGCAGGATAGATTTGGTATAAAACTAAAGCTTTTGTTTTTTCTTTTTTTTATAGGACCTGTATTTATATGTTTAATTGATGACCCTAATACAGCTAAATCTTATATGTTTACTCAATTTTATACACAGGAATGGGATAATTTCAACTTATACTATCTTGTTCTAATGAAAAGAATATATTTCTGGAAAAAAGCACTGCTGGAAAAATGTGCAGACTATATTTTTAATCCCAAAAAATCAAGATTCGAATATGAAAAATAATTTAATATAATTAGGGTAGCAGGGTTATCCACTAAATATCTAGTGAATTTGGTATAGACCTTCATATTTTAAATAAATCTATTATACTAGTCCTAAAGCCCGTGTACATGGGCCAATATCCCCAACCACTTGGATCCCATCTCCCTTCCTCCTTCCACTTCCCTGCCGCTCTCAACAAAATTTTTTTCTGTAGTGCAGCGGTCCCACCCGCTCCCACCCCCCCACTCCTGCTCCCCCCTCACTCCCCCCCTTGTGCCTTCCCCCCTCTGCTGGTCTGATCCTCACTGACTGATTCTTCCTTATAGCCAGGTATGTTTGTCTCCTGCTGCAGTCTCTACTGACAAACATACCTGGCCTTTTATAATATAGGATTGGGGACACTAATATCTGTATATTCATTAAAACAAATATTTGGATGGATATCATAAAATACTCCACCTTACTCAAATGGAAAAACTACTAGAGCACTCTGGATATGTTAAGGATAGTGCATTTGAAAATCTCACTCTCAAGTTATCTCTCACCTTGGAATAGCACTCATAACATTGATCAAATCACAATCAAATAAACAAACATGACAATCACCCCATTACTATTTATGGTAATAAAAAAAAAACAGTCCTGATTGACTAATCAAGTTCACTAATAATGTCAGCCTGTCAAAACTGAGCTTGCTTAAGCTTCTGGTTGGCTGATTTGGTTAATGTAGTTAAACAATGGATCAGAGGAACCATTGCTGGCTATCAACTGTTGGTGCTCTACAAATAACTGATAATAATAATATCACTTATAATAGTTACCATGCTTGAATTGCTTACATTTTAGTAGCTTGAGGGCTATGGCTAATGCTTTACTACTGATATCAATAGGACTGCTGCTAGTCTTCTGCTCTGACAATAACAGCTTGCATAGGATTTAGTCCCTGTTATTTTGTATACAAAAGGCGGAATTACTAAAAAGCATGACAACTGGATAATCACATACTTGTAATAAATGTATATCCCCAAACTCTGACCCGTATCATCTGGTCCTAAGTTATTACATCAAAGTTAACGAGGCAAGCTACATTCACTATATATAAAAAAGTTGATTCTGCCCTTTTCCATGGTGAGAAACTAGATACTTAAGGCCAGATTACAAGTGGAGTGCTAAATATCGCTTCCATGAAAATTATATTTGTGCTCCACTGTGTAATAGCAGCGCACCCTAATGTGCACATGGTATTACAAGTTCACAGCAATGTGAATGCAGTTCCCATAGATCACAATGTAAAGGCACTTTTCAGTGCTGTTTTTTTTTTCTAACACCCCGCTCCCACCAACTTTAGCCCCAAAATACTGCAGTAATTTTATTATTTATTATTAAAAAAATAAAGATGCTGCTATCTTTTTTTTTTTAACAAAATATGCTAGACTGTAATTTGGGGCCATTTGGGGCATATTTATAAAATTAACCAGTGCTAATTGCTATTGTGAGCTCACGGTAGCCATAACCAGCCACTTGTAATGGCTAATTAATTATTGAGAGCCTGCACACTGGCAAATTTGCCTATTTGTGGCCATGCAATAATTAATTGCTCCACTTGTTATCAAGCCCAATATTTATATGTGGGGATTAGAAGCTTTTGAATTTCTGTAAGTGCATTTCTGCCTTTTTGTTGTGATTATTGTTTGCTATGCTATGCTTATTTTTTCAGTGCTTCATATTTTTGTGCCTTCCTTAGTTGCTTTTAAGTCTGTTGGTGTTACTGAGACTCATGCAATATGAAGCAATGGATATAAACTGGAGATTAATGCCAACATGGATGTCAGGCTTTTAATAAAGATGAGCAAAATATTTTTAGCATTTGAATGGCAGAAGTATTATCTTTTCTTGATTCTTATTTCCATTAATGAAAGTTACAATTGTCAAGTTTAACTCTTTATTTATAGAAATGCAAGTGTGTATAATATTTATATACAGTCATGGACAAAAATATTGGCACCCCTGCAATTCTGTTAGATAATGCACCACTTCGCCCAGAAAATTGTTGCAATTGCAAACGTTTAGGCATTCTCATGTTTATTTAATTTGTTTGTATTGGTATGACACAAAAAAGTGGAGGAAAAAAAGCCAAATCTGACACATTCCACGCAAAACTCCAAAATGCACTAGACAAAATGATTGGCACCTTCTCAAAAGTGTAAGAAATAATTGTATTCCAAGTTTGTGATGCTCCTGTAATTTATAATTAAACTCACCTGTATCAATTAACAGGTGCTGACAATATAGAAATTACACTGGCAACCAGTTAAAATGGTGAAAAATTGACTCAACCTTTCTGTTGTGTGCCACACTGACTGCTAGATTACGAGTTTTGCGTTATGAGGGGTGCGGTACTAACTTGCACGTTATTGTCACTGCTCACTTACCTACAGCACTGGTATTACAGGTTTACAAAACCCGGCGTTATCAGGCAAGAAGTGAGCTTTGAGCAAAATTGAGCTCCATACCGCACTCTAATACCAGCACTGCTGAAAGTCGCGGTGAGCTGGTTTTACGTGCTCGTGCACGATTTTCCCATAAACATCAATGGGGAGAGCCAGCTGAGAAAAAGTCTAACACCTGCAATAAAGGAGCGTAAAGCTCTGTAACGCAGCCTCATTGATTCCTATGGGGAAACAAAATTTATGTATACACCTAACACCCTAACATAAACCCAGAGTCTAAACACTTCTAATCTTACACCTATTAACCCCTAATCTGCCACCCCCGACATTGCCGACACCTACATAATACTTATTAACCCCTAATCTGCTGCTCCGGACATCGCCGCCACTATAATAAACATATTAACCCCTAAACTGCCGCACTCCCGCTTCGCAAACACTAGTTAAATATTATTAACCCCTAATCTGCCGCCCCTAACATTGCCGCCACCACCTACCTAAATTTATTAACCCCCAATCTGCCACCCCAAATGTCGCCGCCACTATACTAAATTTATTAACCCCTAAACCTAAATCTAACCCTAACACCCCCAACTTTAATATAATTAAAATAAATCTAAATAAAACCTACTATCATTACCTAAATAATTCCTATTTAAAACTAAATACTTACCTATAAAATAAACCCTAAGCTAGCTACAATATAACTAATAGTTGCATTGTATCTATCTTAGGGTTTATTTTTATTTTACATGCAAGTTTGTATTTATTTTAACTAGGTAGAATAGTTACTAAATAGTTATTAACTATTTACTAACTACCTAGTTAAAATAAATACAAATTTACCTGTAAAATAAAACCTAACCTGTCTTACACTAATACCTAACCTTACACTACAATTAAATCAATTACCTAAATTAAATACAATTACAAAAACAAAACCCACTAAATTACACAAAATAAAAAAAGAAATTATCAGATATTTAAACTAATTACACCTAATCTAATAGCCCTATCAAAATAAAAGGAAAAAAATGAAAATAAAAAAAAAACCCTAGCCTAAACTAAACTACCAACAGCCCTTAAAAGGGCCTTTTGCGGGGCATTGCCCCAAAGAAATCAGCTCTTTTACCTGTAAAAAAAATACAAACAGCCCCCCAACAGTAAAACCCACCACCCACACAACCAACCCCCCAAATAAAATCCTAACTAAAAGAACCTAAGCTCTCCATTGCCCTGAAAAGGGCATTTGGATGGGCATTGCCCTTAAAAGGGCATTTAGCTCTTTTTCAATTGCCCAAACCCTAATCTAAAAATAAAACCCACCCTAAGAAACCTTAAAAAAAAACTACCACTAGCCCCCAAAGATCCACTTACAGTTTTGAAGACCGGACATCCATCCTCAATGAAGCCAGGAGAAGTCTTCATCCATTTCGATAGGGCTATTAGATTAGGTGTAATTAGTTTAAATATCTGATAATTTCTCTTTTTATTTTGTATAATTTAGTGTTTTTTTTTTTTGTAATTTATTTAATTGTATTTCATTTAGGTAATTGATTTAATTGTAGTGTAAGGTTATGGGTTAGTGTAAGACAGGTTAGGTTTTATTTTACAGGTAAATTTGTATTTATTTTAGCTAGGTAGTTAGTAAATAGTTAATAACTATTTAGCAACTATTCTACCTAGCTAAAATAAATACAAACTTGCTTGTAAAATAAAAATAAATCCTAAGCTAGATACATGTAACTATTAATTTAACTGGTGTTTGCAATGCGGGAGTGTGGTGGTTTAGGGGTCAATATGTTTATTATAGTGGGGGTGATGTCCGGAGCGGCAGATTAGGGGTTAATAATTTTATTTTAGTGTTTGCGATGCGGGAGAGCCTTGGTTTAGGGGTTAATAGGTAGATTATGGGTGTTAGTGTACTTTTAGCATTTTAGTTATGAGTTTTATGTTACAGCTTTGAAGCGTAAAACTCATAACTACTGACTTTCAGTTTACTGTATTGATCTTGGCGGTATAGGGTGTACCGCTCACTTTTTGGCCTCCCAGGCAGACTCGTAATACCGGCGCTGTGGAAGTCCCATTGAAAAAAGACTTTACGCAAATTGCGTAAGTTAATTTGCGTTAAAGCCAAAAAAGTGTGTGGTGCCCCTAAACCTGCAAGACTCGTAATGCCAGCGCTAGTGAAAAAAAAGCAGTGTTATGAACCATAACACTGCTTTTTCACTCATACCGCAAAACTCGTAATCTAGAGAAGAGAAAGAGCAGCAAATAATTTTCTGAAGATTTGAGTAAAAAAATTGTGGAAAAGTATTGACAATCTCAAGGTTACAAGTCCATCTCCAGAGATCTTAATGTTTCCTGTGTCCACTGTGTGCAACATTGTCAAGAAGTTTACAGCCCATGGCATGAAAGAGAAAAATTGATCAAAGATTGTTTAAGCAGCTCTAATTCCTTTTGGCTGATTTTAATTTTTCAGCCAATAGGAATGCAAAGGTACCCCAATATAAAAGGGGTACCTTGCATTGAATCCTCAGTGTGCAGCGGACGATCGCATGAAGAGGACCTCCGCCTGGACCTCCACCTCCGCGCATCGACCCCTCCGCCTCCACAGGGATGAAGAAGATGCCGGTCCCGCGATGAATGTACATGGAGCCGCCTGAATGAAGATGTTTCGCCGCTGGGATGAAGATCATTTGCCGGACTTCAGCAACTGTGAGTACCGATTTTGGGGTTAGTGTTAGGTTTTTTGGGGTTTTTTTTTTTTTTTAGATTAGGGCTTTTTTTACTTTAATGGGCCGAAAAAGAGCTGTATGCCCTTTTAAGGACAATGCCCATACAAATGCTCTTTTCATGGCAATGAGTAGATTAGTTTTTTTAGTTAGGTTTTTTTATTTTGTGAGTTTGGGGGGGTGGCGGTTTGTAATGTTAGGGAGTGTTTGTTGTAATTTTTTTTACAAAAGGCACTTTTTAATGGCCCTTGGTAGTTTATTATAGATTAGGGATTTTTATTTTTTGGTGGTTATTAAAAAAAAAAAAAATGATTATTAGAATAGGAATAATTTTTATTTTTTTGGATAATTTCATTATTTTTTGTAATGATAGTTTTTTGTATTCTTTGTAATTTTAGTGTTTATTATTTTTTTTTAATTGTAGTTTTAATTTTTTTTAGTAATGTTAAGTTTTTTTATTTTTAGTAATGTTAGGTTTTTTATTTTTAGTAATGTTAGGTTTTATTAGTGTAAGCTTAGGTTTTATTTTTATTTCACAGGTAAGTTTTTATTTATTTTAACTAGGTAGTTAGTAAATAGTTGTAGCTACCTTAGTTTTTTTTTTTCTATTTCACAGGTAAGTTTGTATTTACGGTATATTTAAATAGGTAGTTAATAATTGTAACTTTAATTTAGGTCTATTTTAATTATGTTAAAGTTAGGGGGTGTTAGGTTTAGGGGTATAGTTTAATTTAGGTTGTTGCGATGTGGGGGCCAGCAGTTTAGGGGTTAATATGTTTAGTTAGTGTTGGTGACGTTTGGGAACGGCGGTTTAGGGGTAAATAGGTTTATTTAGTGTTTTAGTTAGTGTCGGCGATGTGTGTGAACGGCGTTTTAGGGGTTATTAGGTTTATTTAGTGTTTCAGTTAGTATCGGCGATGTCAAGGAACTGCGGTTTAGGGGTTAATAGTTAGTGTCGGCGATGTTTGGGAATGACGGTTTAGGGGTTTATAAGTTTAGTTAGTGTCGGCGATGTCGGGGAACTGCGGTTTAGGGGTTAATAGTTTTATTTAGTGATTTAATTAGTGTCGGCGAACTGCGGTTTAGGGGTTAATAGGTTTAGATAGTGTTGGTAATGTGGGGGGGAGACGGTTTAAGGGTTTATAGGTTTAGTTAGTGTCGACTATGTGGTTTGATGGCGGTTTAGGGGTTAATGGCTTTATTTAGTGTTGGTGATGTGGCGGCAGGGGCTGTTTTAGATAATTTTGTTTCGGCAATTGCCGGCATATTGGTTATGCTTAGTTAAAAAAAAAATTGTATCCTTTCATTTTTTCAGATCCATTCTTTATTCATATGCATTATTCTATTCTAAACTTCAGAATAGAATGATGCATATGAATAAAGAATGGATCCGAAAAAATGAACGGATCCGAAAAAACGATTTAACTTAACATAACTAATTTGCCCAAACAATTTTTTTTAAACTTAACTAAACTAATTTGCCAAACGAAATTATTTATTTAACTAATGTAAATGGAATGAAACTAAACAATTTTTTTAGCGTTGCACATGTCTAGCTTTTTGGCAAAGTCCATTATTCTACTATTTTCAGAAAAAGAGGCTTTTAAAGAAAATAATACAGTCCCTATAGTCAAACATGGTGGAGGTTCACTGATAAAAATAGAAAAGTGTTCTGCCGCACCTGCTATTACAAAAACCCCAAGTGTGATACCAACTGTAGCTGCTCACTAAACCTTGTGCGATACAGAAATTGGCAGTAACAATTCAACCAATGAAGTCTTAGCCGGCCTCCACACCCCCTTGCTGTGTTTGAAAAACAAATGTCAGTGACATTAGGCTACAAGAAAATCTAATATAGATTACAACATAAATTTATGCAAGTTATATGAAGTCATCAAAACTGTGTATGTACAGTACATAGTGGTTTGATTTTAGATGACACAAGAAGTTACACGTTTGACTGTATCTCATAGTGTAATATGACTGCATCACATTGTTTACATATTCTCACACAAAAAGATAGCGTATCTCAGTTCTCTGACTACATTATTAGATAAATACCTAAAGCGCATCAATCTATCTGGCTTAAACATGAGCAATATACTAAAATGTTATAAAATGCATACCTCCAGCCGGCTGCCTGTGCATATACATAATGGTAGCCCATATAGAGATATTTCTACAGTCTTTCAGAGATACATAATCTTAACACCAGAAGTTTATTAAATCCAATTCTCAATTCAGGCCCTTGGGGACCCTTGTATTTAATCTGTGGATCCAAAAAACTTCACATTTGGATAAAAGGATATTTCTGATATTTTTTGTACACAAATCATGTTACAACTGTAGATCCACATTCACTGAAAATCCAGTACGTAGGTCTCACGACCTGTGAAGTGAGATCTAGGATAAGGGAACACCTTTGTAATATCAAACAAGGTGATCTGTCCACGCCTCTCGTTCAGCACTTCAAGACCAAACACAATAAAGAAACAAGATTTTTTTTTTTTTTTTTTTTTTTTCCATTTCAATTTTTTTTTTATTGCGGTTAAATAGCAATACAGCAAAAAAGCAATATACATATTCAGTAGTACAGAGAAGAAAGTAGAATATCTCGTAATAGTACAAGCAACAAAAATATATACTAAAATATATAATCCAGAAACTGAATATTATCAGCTACTGCTTCATATGGGTATAAACTAGCATCTGTGGTAGTCAGCACAAGTATATATGAAGCAATATACACGGTTAGTAGTATAGATAGGAGAGTAGGATATCTCATGAAAGTACAGGCAACTTAATCATACTGAAATATATAATCAAGGAACTGAATAGTACCCGCTATTGCTTAATATGGGTATAAACTAGCATATATGTTAGTCAGCGCATGTATATATGCAGCCTCATTTTTCCTATACAGTACATTCCAGGTAGGGAGGGGGATATTGATCATAGGGGCAACTATCAGGATAAAATTCTACATATTTGAGAGCAGACTCTATTGGGAAGAGGGGGATAAAGAGGCAACGCATACTATGTAAATTATGAAGAAATACGCCTGAGGTCAAAGTATGGGAATTAAATAGATAGTAAGGTCTAGGTCTTAGCACTGCTCTGTAATCTCCTCAGTCACGGGATAGGGGTGTAGTACCCGGGAATACACAATATTTAATATTATAGCAGAAAATTGATTCAACCTAGAATTAACAAACCTAATACAAACATCAAGAATACTGGCACATATATATTAGCAACTGCTACTGCTTAGCATCTAAGTTCAGTAATTCTAACATTCGATCTTGCACTATAATAAAGCTCAGAAGGTCTCACACCTATGTATAGAGAACATATGTAAATTTAGCATGGGGGTACAGCTCCAATTCCCTGTAATGGTATTACCCACGGCACTGCCATCTGCATAAACTTTCTTCTGAGGAGAGACATTAATATAACTGACATTTTACAGAGCATGTGAGAAAACATTGAATAAAGGAGCAAATAAAATATAACGACATTTTCCCCAGAAATCTTCCTCCATCTAGGATAAAAGGGCAAAAGGGGAAAGTAGACAAAGTTATGTCCATGTAGAGCTGCGGCACACTAAAACAGCGCTATGAGCTCCCAGCTCACCCATAGCATAAGGACAGATTGAGAGCCGCGTTAGGCAAAAAGTCACACTATAGTATCCTCCAGATATAATGATGCGAGTGGGTAAGTTGCGACAATATATTCCATGTGTCTCAAACCCACCAAACTGTGTCCCAGCATTCTCACCCCACTCCGGTCCTGAGACAGCAGACATCATGAATTGTGGGCCTGTCCTCTATCTCCGCCATCTCCAGATCACGGGGCTTCAGTGTTAGAAAGGCAGATACCATAATCGCCGCATCAGAGCCCCACATGATTGCCACCTCCGCAGCTACCTTCCCAGCAGCCGGTCTATAGCTGGATAGCAGCTTCCAACCATATTCTTTCGCACTCCATGCCAGATATGGAGATATGCGCGTTAGGAGAGCTCGCACTTGTGGATCCCTTAGCTTGGTGCTGCTGCGTGTAGGATATACATTGTCCTGCACCTGAGGGACGGCCGCAGCCCCCAGGGTCAGGGAGGAACTAGGCAGCTCAGGGTATCTTCCGTCTCGCTGGTTTGACTCCAAAGCTTGCGAAGGCAGCCCCGTGGGCAGCAAGTAAGCCATCTTTGTAAATTGAGGAGGCTGGAGTATAGGATCGAGAGCCTCAAGCATTGCTGCCTTAAAGTCTGTAAAAATAGCCTGCAGTTTTTGCGAGATGTCCTCCATGGTAAAAGCCCCTACGTAGGGAAATGTTATTACTTCAGCACAACTGGCTGACAAGACTGATTATTCAGAATAATGGGGGGGTAGAGACAAGTACAGGCCGCTCACGGTCCTCTGCTGCGTACTTACTCGATTACTGGCTGCCTGTTCTTAAAAATATATAAATAACATATGTTGCTGCTCTAGGAATAATGCTCGTCACAGTTCTTATCAAGAAACCAAGATCTGACAGTTTTTGGAGAGGCAAACAGCAGTTTTGTCAGCTTCCATAGTCAGACAGAGTTTAACAAGCAGCCATCTTGGTCGATGGTTAGACACGCCCCCAAGAAACAAGATTTTTAACATTATAGAAGTAGTTAAGACTGACACAAGATGAGGGGGCATAAATATCCTTTTATCTAAATGTGAAGTTTTTTTAAGGCTGTCACTCTGTGGTATCAAAGTCAAGGTTAGAACAGCACTAACACCAGGCAGTTTGACACAGCTGTGGGCCACTGTCAAGCCCACGAGCAAATTAGAAAATACAAAAATGCTGTGTCGGAAATAAAAATCTGTTTATTACTGGAGCATGTTGATCAACATAGAATACAACGTTGTGTTCTATGTTGATCCCCATGCTCCAGTAATAATGGGATTTTTATTTCCGACACAGCATTTTTGTGTTTTCTGTCACTCCCTGGAAGCCTATTTCCATGTTTTAACTGCAATAAAATTTTGAGCTGCATCCGCTGCTCCTGCTCTCATTTTTGTTTCAAGGATTACCTGGTGAGCACGAATTGCACACAGTGTAGGGATTTGCTGATCCCTCAACAAGCCTGGACTTATCTTTAGAAGTAGCTGGTCATTTGGACATGCCCCCTTGTCAGCTCGTTAAGTTTGGCAGTAAAGAGTTGCTGAATGAGGGGATAGTCCGCTCCAACAGAGATCTTTAATAACACAGCGAAGGCTTTGGTGCCTTGGAGGTGGCTCCCTTTAGGCCGGCATGGGGACTTCACAACATAACTGTAAGTGAGGGATTTGGATGCTCATGTATTACCGCGCTATACATCCAATGTCACTGTCATTTGTTTTTCGAACACAGCAAGGGGGTGTGGCAGCCACCTAAGACTTCATTTGTTCAATTGTTACTGCCAATTTCTGTATCACTCAAGGTTTAGCGAGCAGCTACAGTTGGTATCACACTTGGGGTTTTTGTAATAGCATGTGCTGCAGAACACTTTTCTATTTTTGCTATTTACATTGTATTATCCCAGTTATCTCAGCTGCGAGCACTACTATAATCTATCCCCAGTGTATAAGGCTTTAAATTAACAGCAAGTTTAACATGGATACAAATACCAATAAAGATGGGACAATTGCATACCTTTTTATACCTTAAAAGTGCCTAGTAATTGGCTAAAAGAAACATGTGATCGATACCTCACAAACAGACCTTGGCGTAAAAACACACCCCCTAATAGACATTTAAACACAATTCACTTCAACGTGTTGTATATACATTAAGAATTACTTGTATGTAACGTCACAAAAATATACGTCAATATTTAGAATTTCATTGTATACTGTGTTTGTTCATCAGGCTACAAGAAAATCTTATATAGATTACAGCATAAACTTATGCAAGTTATATGGAGTCATCAAAACAGAGTATTTACATAGTGGTTTCATTTTAGATGACACAAGAAGTTACACGTTTGACTGTATCTCATAGTGTAATATGACTGCATCACATTGGTTACATATTCTCACACAAAAAGATAGAGTAACTCAGTTTTCTGACTATATTAATAGATAAATACATCAAACGCATCAATCTATCTGGCTTAAACATGAGCAATATACCAAAATGTTACAAAATGCATGCCTCCAGCCAGCTGCCTGTGCAAATACATGATGGTAGCCCATACAGAGCTATTTCTACAGTCTGTCAGGGATACAGAATCTTAAAAGGACACTGAACCCAAAAAAAATGTCTTTCATGATTCAGATAGAGCATGACATTTTAAGCAACTTTCGTATTTACTCCTATTATAAATTTTTCTTCATTCTCTTGCTATATTTATTTTAAAAGCAGGAATTTAAATATTAGCAGTCAGACCATTTTAGGTTCAGCACCATGGATAGCACTTGCTTATTGGATGCTTAAATTTACCCACCAACAAGCAAGCATAACCCAGGTGCTCAACCAAAAATGGGCCGGCTCCTATGCATCACATTCCTGCTTTTTAAATAAAGATAGCAAGAGAACGAAAAAAATGATAATAGGAGTAATTAAGAAAGCTGCTTAAAATTGCATGCTCTATCTGTATCATGAAAGGAAAATTTTGGGTTTAGTGTGCCTTTAACACCAGAAGTTTATTAAATCAAATTCTAAATTCAGGCCCTTGGGGACCCTTGTATTTAATTTGTGGATCCAAAAAAGAGCTTTGTTGTGTCCCCTGTGGTCTCAATTGTGTGGGAACAATAGTATTGCCTATCATTCTTCCATGTCTGTAAGCAAACCTGCAACCTCTAGAGACTGCATCCACTAAACCATCATCTGCTTTTAGTAGTGGGATATGTTTGCATATAATGTTGTACATTCGATGGTATTGCCTACTGTACTGTTTGACAAAGGTTACTCTATTGAAATCTTTATTGTTGGTGCCAAGCCTTCCCTTGTCTTTTAAGAGCTCGGACCAATCCAAACTTGCAACCTTATCACACACTTTTTTAATGTGCCCTTTCTCATACCCTCTTTTCCGAAATCTTTCAGAAAGGTCCTCTGCATGAGATTCATAACCTTTGTCACCAGTACAGTTTCTATTCAAGTGGGTGAATAGTACTTTGAGTACTGAATTCAGTACTCTTTTTGGGTGGAAGCTACGGGCATGGAGAAGTGTATTCCCTGTAATGGGCTTTCTGTATTATTCCACTTCTACACCTCCCTCTTTAGACTTTTTAGAGTGAAATTAATGGGATTTTCCCCATACTAACATGTGAATTGTAAACCTACTGTGTTGATATTTAGTGTATCCACAAATTGCACAGTCTTTTCTATATCCCCCTTCCACACAATGAGCAGATCGTCTATATACTGACAAAAATAGGCTATATCAGATCTGAAAGCATTTCCATCTCCAAAGATGTGGCACAGCTTCCACCAACCCATATATAGGTTGGCATAAGATGGGGCAAATTGTGCCCCCATTTGCTGTGCCACATATCTGGAGATAGAAGGACCCCCCAAACGGAAAGAAGTTGTGGGTCAGTAAAAACTTGGTGACCCTGAGAATAAATGTTCTAAAATCCCTGCTATACTCTGGTATTCTCATCAGGAAGAAGTCTATAACCTCCAATCCCCTATCATGGGGTATAGATGAATATAGAGAGTTCACATCAATTGACAACCAGGCATAGTCTTCCTCCTAGGGGAGCAACTTTATTTAGCTCAACAGCTGTTTAGTGTCTCTCAGGAAACCCATTAGGTTACCTACTAGTGGCTAGAGTATTGTATCCAGCCACTGTGAGAGTGGTTCCAAAATAGACTCTATCCCACAAATAATGGGCCTACCCTCCACATTTTCCAGTGTCTTGTGCACCTTGGGAAGGTGATTGAAGATAGGGGTTCTAGGATGGTCCACATATAAAAAGGAGCATGTACACTGGTCTGAAAAACCCATTTCCTTGTTGTTATCAGTTGAGTGCGTGAGTTCCCTTTGGAACCTAACTGTTGGATTAAATTCCAATTTAGCATATTGTTTGGAGTTGTCTGACTTTCTTAGTGCCTCTCTGATGAAATACTAATGATTCATGACCACTATAGACCCCCCCCCTTGTCTGCTGCCCTGATGACTAGGTAGTTATTGTCATTTTTGAGAAATAGTATTTCATCTTTACTTAAATTGTTCCTGACTTTACCTTCAGATGTATATTCTAATCAGTTTAGGTCACTTTCCACTCCCGTTTGAAACTTTTCCAGGAGTAGGCCCCTAGATTGCATAGGATAAAAATTGGATGCACTACTCAGGGATGGATATATGTTAGTTTGTAAATTTTCCATTCCATTATCAGAAGTAAGTTCCTCCTCATGAAGTGTCTCCAAATTTACCACATCACAACATTCATCAAAATTCAAATCCCCCCCCCCATCCAGGGTCGCTATCTTATCTAAATCCACTGAGTCCATATCTGAAGGGAGGTAGATAAAATGCTTCTTAAGGGTTAGGGATCTTATAAGTCTATTCACGTCCATGAGAGTTTGAAAAAGGTTAAAGTCCTCTGTGGGCATAAAACTTAAGCCCAGACTAAGACCCTTATTCTCCTTTTTATTGAGGGGATTGTCTGAGAGGTTGATTATAGATTTTACTTGTACTTCTTCTGTTGCCTGCCCCTCTGTGCAGGACATTTTTCCCTTGTTTGATCTCCATCCCCCCTCCCCCTTCTGGTCCTATTTGGGCTCTTGAAAAAACCTGGGACAGATCTGCCCTTTCTGTCTCCAAAGGGGCTGCTTTAACTATGGATGCTGGTTGGGGCCCCACCTCAGTTTCCTGATACTTGGATTGTCTACCTCGGCCACCTGTGTGTTGTTTCAATATGAGTGCACTCATTTTAGGGGTTACACTCTTGTCTCCCTTATCTGTAGTGGTTTCTTCCCCTGAGGATGAACCCTACCATGCATATAGTGTGTCACCCTGGGATTCTGCCTCACTGTCCGAGAATGTGACCTTTTTATGAACATGTCTTCCTTTATTACCCCCTCCTTGTCCCTTGCTTTTGTTTTTTTCTTACTGGCCTTGTAAGACTGAGACCTTTGTTTTCTGCTTCATATATACACCTTATTGGTGTCATAATCCATTTGATCTCTGAGATATTTTTCATGTTTTGTCTCCATAATTAAGCTTTTAGCCTCGGCTAGAGAATACTGTAATATGCTATCAAATTTGACATATTGTACATCCCAACTGCGCATATTCAATTCTGCCTTTAACAATTCTATCTCTACAGACATTTCATGCAATTGTTTCAATTTTTAATCAATTAACATCGATATTAATCTAAATGAACAATCAGACAGGACCACATTCCAAGCTTTGATGAACTCAGCATCTTCCAACTGGAATGTAGGGAATTTATTAATGCATAGTCCCCGTGGTATTAGACCCAATTTTTGATACTTTTGCATAGTCCAGATATCCCACTTTAGACAATTTTGTAAGAATTCTGTTTCTTCAAATAATTTCCTCAAAGAGAATTTGGAACTATCCATTACAAAAAGGTTTTCTATTTCCAACTCATCCCTATGCCTCTCTTGCATAGTGAGAGGTGAATAGTAATTTAATGTCCCATCTTTATTGGTATTTATATCCATGTTAAACTTGCTGTTAATTTAAAGCCTTATACACTGGGGATATATTATAGTAGTGCTCGCAGCTGAGATCACTGGGATAATACAATGTAAATGGCAAAAATAGAAAAGTGTTCTGCAGCACCTGCTATTACAAAAACCCCAAGTGTGATACCAACTGTAGCTACTCACTAAACCTTGAGTGATACAGAAATTGGCAGTAACAATTGAACCAATGTTTGAAAACAAATGACAGTGAGATTGGATGTATAGCACGGTAATACATGAGCATACAAATTCCTCACTTACAGTTACAGTGTGAAGTCCCCGTGCCGGTCCTAAGGGAGCCACCTCCAAAGCACCAAAGCCTTTGCTGTGTTATTAAAGATCTCTGTTGGAGCGGACCATCCCCTCATTCAGCAACTCTTTACTGACAAACTTAACGAGCTGACAAGGGACAAAATGACCGGCTACTTCTAAAGATAAGTCCAGGCTTGATGAGGGATCAGCAAATCCCTTCATTGTGTGCAATCCGTGTTCACCAGGTAATCCTTGAAACAAAAATGAGAGCAGGAGCAGCGGATGCAGCTCAACATTTTATTGCAGTTAAAATATGGAAATAGGCTACCACGGAGTAACAGAAAACACAAAAATGTTGTGTCGGAAATAAAAATCCCATTATTACTGGAGCATGGGGATCAACATAGAACACAACGTTGTATTCTATGTTGATCCCCATGCTCCAGTAATAAAGGGATTTTTATTTCCAGCACAGCAATTTTGTATTTTCTATTTTGCTCGTGGGCTTTACAGTGGCCCACAGCTGTGTCAGACTGCCTGGTGTTAGTGCTGTTCTAACCTTGATTTTGATACCACGGAGTGACAGCCTTCAAAAAACTTCACATTTAGAGAAAAGGATATTTATGTCCCCGCCTCTTGTGTCAGTCTCAACTACTTCTATAATGTTAAAAATCTTGTTGCTTTATTGTGTTTGATCTTGAAGTGCTTAACGGGAGGCGTGGACAGACCACGTTGTTTGATATTACAAAGGTGTTCACTTATCCTAGATCTCACTTCACTGATTGTGAGACCTATGCACTGGATTTCACACAACTTGCCATTTAAGAGATATACAGCGAATGTGGATCTACAGTTGTAACATGATTTGTGTACAAAAAATATCAGAAATATAATTTTATCCAAATGTGAAGTTTTTTGGATCCACAGATTAAATACAAAGGTCCCCAAGGGCCTGAATTCAGAATATGATTTAATAAACTTCTGGTGTTAAGATTTTGTATCCCTGAAAGACTGATGAAATATCTCTCTATGGGCTACTATTATGTATATGCACAGGCAGCCGGCAATTTGTTATATTGCTCATGTTTAATCCAGATAGATTGATGCACTTTATGTATTTATCTATTAATGTAGTCAGAGAACTGAGATACTCTATCTTTTTGTGTGATAATATGTAACCAATGTGATGCAGTCATATTACACTATGAGATACAGTCAAACGTGTAACTTCTTGTGTCATCTAAAATCAAACCACTATGTACTGTACATACACAGTTTTGATGACTCCATATAACTTGCATAAATCTATGTTGTAATCTATATTAGATTTTCTTGTAGCCTAATAAACACATACTGTATACAATGAAATTCTAAATATTGAAGTACATTTTTGTGATATGTTACATACAAGTAATTTTTAATGTATATACAACAAGTTGAAGTGAATTGTGTTTAAATGTCTATTAGGGGGTGTGTTTTTACACCAAGGTGTTTTTGTGAGGTATCAATTACATGTTTATTTTAGCCAATTACTAGGCTCTTTTAAGGCATAAAAGGGTATGCAATTTAGGTGTTACCCATGCAATGAATATGGTACAACGCCGAAATGCATCAGCCTGTAACTGGGATACCCACACATTCATCATTGTTCCTGTTTTTGAAGGCTGTCATTCTGTGGTAGCCTTATTTACATGTTTTAACTGCAATAAAATGTTGAACTGTATCCGGGGCTCCTGCTCTCATTTTTGTTTGAGGTTCATTGATATTTTGGGGTTGCTTTGCTGCTTCAGGTAGTGGATGTCTTAACTGTGTGCATGGCAATATGAAATCTGAAGACTACCAAAGAATTCTGTGGTGCAATGTAGTTCCCAGTGTCAGAAAGTTGGGTCTCCATCAGAGGTCATGGGTCTTACAGCAGGACAAAGACCCAAAGCACACGTAAAAAAACACCCATAAATGGTTTAAGACAAAGCGCTGGAGAGTACTGAACTGGCCAGCAATGAGTCCAGATCTCAATCCTATAGAGCTCCTGTGGAGAGATCTCAAAACAGCAGTTGAGAAAAGGAACTCTTCCAATATGAGAGACCTAGAGCAGTTGTCGAAAGAAGAGTGTTCTAAAATTCCAGTAGAACGTTGTAAGAAACTCATTGATGGTAACAGGATGGGATTGATTTCAGTTATTTCTTTCAAGGGGTGTGCTACCAAATATTAAACTGAGGGTGCCAATAATTTTGATCAGTCTATTTTTGGAGTTTTCTGTGGAATGTGTCAGATTTGTTTTTTTTCTCTCCAATTTCTCACCAAAAATCAGTATAGTACATACGGTGGGGTTTCATAGGGCTAAAAACCGGACAGTAATATAGTTACCCTAGTTGTAAACACTGTTTCTATTTATCCAAATACAGATATAATAGTGTATACAGGTAAAATACAATACAATACAGTACACTATTAGTGTGCACACAGGCGTATCTTCAAATAGAGATATAGTAATATACTGTAATGGTATTGTGGTATTAAAAATATGATGGTATTAACATACAGATGTCCTCTTAGGAAGAAAGTTATGATCTAAAATACCTTTGAAACGTGTCAGGAAGGATACATTTGTCTGTATACAGAACTCTATTAAACTTAGCAGTAGTTTGATATTCGGTTTATGGGCAAGTCACACTTGAAGGATAAGATGTTGAATTGACAACATACTGTGCATATGTATATATGTTTTAAGATTACCTCATATGACATTGAGATTTTTTTATGTGAGCATTTGACTACTTAATGAAAACACTTGTTTGAATTTTATAAACAGTGTTGCACTATTATTGCTCTATTTTTTTACATGGTGAACGCCCTCTAACGGATATCAAAGTTGGACTCACTTCTAATGATCTACTAACCTGGGTGCTCTGGAAAGACTCTCCCTACACTGTGTGACACTTACCTCATATCGATTGGGGGTAAGGAGTGTAAATAGATACCCTATGGGGTTCACTATTTGTGGCACCTTTGAACTTTTTTTTAACTAATTATTTTATTTTGTTTTGTTTGTTTTATTTTTAGTGTATTTTATCTGTTTTTTTACTTTGCATTACAGATTGCTATAACTATATTTTTCATGCTGAAATATAACATCTCTATGTTAATACCATCATATTTTTAATACCACAATACTATTGTATTACTAAATTTCTTTTTGAAGATACGCCTGTGTGCACACTAATAGTGTACTGTATTGTATTGTATTTTAACTGTATACACTATTATATCTGTATTTTGATAAATAGAAACAGTGCTTACAACTAGGGTAACTATATTACTGCCCGGTTTTTAGCCCTATGAAACCCCACAGTATATACTATACTGATTTTTGGTGACTTTACTGTATCGCCTTTTGTGTGAAGATTTGTTTATCAACAGCGAATACGCCTCTCTGATCTACCATTTCTCTTGCTTTTACATTTTTCCTTATCAGATCAGGAGTTTATAGGGAGCTCTCTGCGCTGGTAGGTAGACTCAGGCAGCACACAGCAGGTTAAGTACTTAGGGGCACCCCAGCGCCAACACTCGCAATTCTTTCTATCTACATATATATATATATATATATATATATATATATATATTAACACACACACATACCTGCATATACATTTACACACACACACAATGGATAATACAGGGCACAAGTAAATAGGTGTAAACCTCTAGCGCATTCCAACTAAAAGACATGCCATATCACAGACATACTGAAGTGAACACCAGTCAGTTTAAAAACCACAAGCTCACATCAGTAAATCCTTGTCTTTACTTCTCTGTTTGTCATTCCCAACTACTGACGTCAGAATGACTGCAACTTATTAAAGATCCATGCTTTAATTAATTAAAATCCATTTTGCAAGGGTTAAAACAAACAAAGCTGTGGCGTGTATAGTGATAAAAATGACATGCTCTTGTGAATTATGAATCTAGGTACTCTACATAAGTGGAACAGTTAATGCATCCTTTTACCGTATTTGTATCCCCTGTTACTGTATCTACAAATTGGTTTGTAACAAGTACTGCTTCTAGAACTACCACAAAAAGGTGTCATTCACTGTGAACAATAAATTCACATGCCCATTACTATTTAACAAAGTAAATTAAATTGTTAAGCATCATCTGCTATCCAGTCTTTGATAGCAAAATGTGTTAATAAATTAGTATATATGTTTTTATTAATGGTAAAAATAAACTTTTCCTATTTATGCTGTATCTAGTTTCAGATATCACCACCCATTTCATACCAAAAGTTGGATCACAACCTTAAAAGCATCCTGAAATGTACAGCTTCTTTTTATATGTATGAACTGGCTATTTAACATTTCCTTGATCACATCTTTGGAGTGACAACTTCTAGAATGAAAAATTGAAAAATAGCCAGATATTGATTTTTGACAAAAAATGTAACATTCTGTACCAAATCTCCGGTCACTGTCAAGAAAATTAACACTAGATGGTTGCCACTTAAACGTTAATGTCAAGTCATTTGAGCAATTATTGAGGATATTACACTTCTGTGATGTCCTTATGTGGGGCAGGAGGCATGCTAAACTCTCCTGGCATTGCATGATCAAGCACATTGGGAGCCATGCTTTTTCCAGCGGGCACACTATAAGCTAATGTGAAGTCTAGGGCCATGCTAATGGTGCTTCAGCTTAGTGTGACAGATGTCTTAAGGGTGTGATCTTCTCTCTGGATTTCTTCCATGGGAGGTGAGTGCACTAGTTTAGCGCCTTCTGTACTTTTATTTTTGGAAATGACCCTGGCCTTGTGTCTGGTGCCAAGCCAATGAGAACTCTCATCTCAGACTTCAGTGCTTGGTTATTTCATATGAAGTGTTTCTGTTTTTGACCTGTACTCTTAGCCCTCACCATGGCAAAGATTCTGGCTTATGCAACCTGTCTGACTTCTTTGCTGAGATACAGCACCCACTGACTATTACTGGATATAATGATTATTGGAACTCTCTCCAGGTTAGAAATCTTGTCTTCCTCTTCCTACTCTGATGCTTGGTTCTGGATTACTTTTCTGGATCTGACCTCTGTCCTGTTTCGGATAATTCTTCTATTTCGCTGAAATTTCGTACCTGCAGTCCATCTTCTGTTTAGTTGGTTTCAGACATCCAACCAAGTAATTTTCTAATTGCCTTATATTTCTTTATTACCAGGTTTGAATAAAATGATGAATAAAAAAAAAACCTTACATTTTTATTATCATAAGTTACAATACAATAACAATTAAATAGTTTTGATCTCTACTTTAATAAAATGTATTAGAAAAATGTAATTGGTTATATATTAAATCTGTTGAATCAATTAAAATTACACATTTATTATATAAGAAGGATTATGCTGTAAAGTTGGATGATCGGATTTTGAACTTCCATTAATTGAGTGTCATTAAAGTTTAACTTCTATAATTACATTTAGAGAACAAGTAGATATTTTTGTTGATTATGAGGAAAGTATAAGAGTTTTTAATGGTTCACACATAAAAAAGATCTAAATCGTCTTTACTGTTAAATTCAGTTCATTGTACTTTTATTTGTAGGTTTGATATATTGTTATCGAGCTACCCTGTAGAACTGCTGTCAAAGTAGCACAGTCAATTAAAACGGTCTAGTTAAATTTTTGTTCATTTAGTAAAATACAGGTGTTTGTGGCAATCTGTGAACTGTTCTGTAAAATTGGCTAAGGATGGATTCACACGTTTCTATTGACAATTTTGTTAAGTTTCCAAAGTAGTACACCTTCCTTCAACATGAAATAACATCCCACCACCACAAGACCCACTCCTCAGACGTCACTGCAAATTCTCAAACACAGCCTACAAAAAAAATGGCACATTCACTGAGGAGGAGGTTTCTGATCTCATTTCAGCTTCTAATCTTACTACCTTCCCTCTTGCAATGGCTACCCTCCCTTTCCTCAACTCTTACACTCATGCTCAAACATATATCCAACCTCTCTCTTAAAATTGGTACATTTTCATTATACATTAAAGGGAAAGTCTACACCATAATTGTCATTGTTTTAAAAGATAGATAATCCCTTTATTACCAATTCCCTAGTTTTGCATAACCAACACAGTTATAATAAAATACTTTTTACCTCTATAATTACCTTGTATCGAAACCTCTGCAAACTGCCTCCTTATTTCAGTTCTTTTGACAGACATGCATTTTAGCCAATCAGTGCTGTCTCCAGGTAACTTCACGTGTGTGAGCTCAATGTTATCTAAATGACACATATGAACTAATGCCCTCTAGAGGTGAAAAACTGTCAAAATGCATTTAGATAAGAGGCTAAGAAAATAGCATATGAGCCTACCTAGGTTTAGCTTTCAACTAAGAATACCAAGCGAACAAAGCAAATTGGTGATAAAAGTAAATTGGAAAGCTGTTTAAAATGACATGTCCTATCTGAATCATGAAAGTTTATTTTGGACTAGACTTTCCCTTATAATAATATTAACATATTATTACACATATTGTGAAGAAAACCTCACTTAATCCACCATCCACCAATCCCCTTTTTTTCCTTGTCTCTAAATTTCTTGAATGGATTGTTTAGAAAAGCATACCACCCTTTCTCTCATATAACCATTTTCTTGGTCCTTTACAATTTGGCCATCATCAAGGATGATATATTGAATGTTTACTGCCAAGCTTAAAGGTCTTTTCTCCAAGCTAATCCTTTTAGACCTATCTGTAACCTTTCATATTGTTGAACATCCACTGCTGCTCAAAAACCTTCAATCCTTGGACATTTGTGACACAGCTCTACTTCAGCTTTCTTCCAACCTTGCTAAGCGTACCTTCAGTGTATCCTTCTCTGGCTCTTCCTCCTCACCTCTACCCTTTCCTTACTGTTCCTCAAGGCCCAATTTAAGGTCCCCTTCTTTTTTTCAGTCTCACAATTCCCCAAAATCTCACTTACTTTTCGTAATTCTGTCATCTATCCTTAACGCCCGCTACCTTGGTATCATATTTGGCTCAGAACTTTGTTTTGCTCTTTATATCCAACCCTTACCCTCCATTACTAATTTCCTTACCTCTTATTAGTCACACTGTCATCTACAAGACATGCCACTAATCTCCAAAGCTTCAAGCATTTCTTAAACACATATAGGTTCAGGGATGCACACAAATTACTTTAAGATATCTCTCCTGCCTCTGTTCCCTCTCCCATCAACTACTCCATGCACTTTCTTTAGACATCAAGCTCACAAGTCCACCTGTCCTGTTTATGGTCTTATTTAAAAATTGTTTACAGCTTACAGTGACTCAAGAGAAGGGCCCTCTACCATTTATGTAAATGTCTACTGATTATTGTTCTCTTCAACTGTATACTTGTATGTGACAGTACTGTGTAAAATGTTGGTGCTTTATAAATAAATAAATAAAATAATAATAATAAGAAGAATAAACAGGTATTTCAGAGGTATTTAGCAAGGGTCCCATAGAACTACACAACAGTAAAAAATATGCAGCCAAAAAAGTTAAATATGATGGCTAATTGATTAATCATTGGTAATGTTAATCTCTCACATCCATGATGTTGATGGGTCTTTTTTTTTTCTTTTCTTTTTTTTGAATGATAACAAAAATGTCTTTTTTAAACTTGAAGTGAATACAAGTCAAATTATGCTAACCATATTATGCGAATACAAATCAAAATGCAATTAATTTGCATTTGATTTGAGTTGTGTTATGATGTTTTAACAGTATCCTTATGTTAAACCTTGCAAAGCTCTGTGGATTTTGTTTCCATACATCCTCTTTATTTGAAAGAAACATCTTGCAATGCTCATGTAGTTCATGATTCAGCTCTATTTGTCTTACATTCCAAAATGTCTGTCTATGTAAGCGGTTAATGTAAAGGACCATCAAGGTCTATTGGATTTATGCCAAGTAATTTTTACCATTTTACATTTCTTTAAAGTCTATCTTTAGCTAAATAGAACAGATTAGACAAACGCTCATGCAAATGTCTAAAAACACTATACAATGGTACAATAAATATATAATGACAACAAATGAACTGTTATACTGTTAAGGAGTCAAGATACATTTTTTTTCACAGAAACTTCAAATTTAGGATGCATTTGAAGTTAAAGGGACACTGTACCCAAAATGTTTCTTTTGTGATTCAGATTGAGCATGGAATTTTAAGCAACTTTCTAATTTACTCCTATTATCAAATTTTCTTCATTCTCTTGGTATCTTTATTTGAAATGCAAGAATATAAGTTTAGATGCCGGCCCATTTTTGGTGAACAACCTGGGTTGTCCATGCTGATTGGTGGATAAATTCATCCACCAATAAAAAAGTGCTGTCCAGAGTACTGAAACCAAAAAAAAGCTTAGATGCCTTCTTTTTCAAATAATGATAGCAAGAGAACGAAGAAAAATCGATAATAGGAGTAAAATAGAAAGTTGCTTAAAATTGCATGCTCTTTCTGAATTACAAAAGAAAAAACAAAAGGGGAGGTGATAGCATGGCTGATGGTGATCTAAACATTGTTAAGTTCAAGATTATGATTGTTTTTATTTAGTTCCTAGTTATATAATTTCAAGGTGATAAGTGATTGGCTTTCAAAATAATAGGGTTTTATTAGAGAATTGGAAAAGTATGTATATTAGGACATATCTAAGTTAAGCACTGGTGCAACCTGGGGAATTGTAAACATACTGTGTACACAACCAGTTTTCAAAATGTATAAATACCTAACCCTACTCAAATATAGATTAGATTTACCTTTGGCAATATTATATTCAAATATTTACAAAAATAAAGACAACAGATACTATATAAAAGTACATTTTTATTGTTGTATGCCACTTGGGGGAGTTGGATAATATCTGAATGAAGAATGAAATTATAGCATAAATGAAGCTTGTATTTTTTAATAGGTGGGAGCTTTAAGGGACACTAAACCCACATTTTTTCTTTCATGATTCAGATAGAGCATGCAATTTTAAAGAACTTTCTAATTTACTCCTATTATCAATTTTTATTTGTTCTCTTGCTATCTTTATTTAAAAAGCAGGAATGTCATGCATAGGAGCCGGTCAATTTTGGTTGAGAACCTGGGTTATGCTTGCTTATTGGTGGATAAATGTCAGCCACCAATAAGCAAGCACTATCCATGGTGCTAAACCTAAAATGGGCTGGCTGCTTAGATTTACATTCAAGCTTTTTAAATAAAGATAGCAAGAGAACAAAGAAAATTGATTATAGGAGTAAATTAGAAAGTTGCTTAAAATGTCATGCTCTTTCTGAATCATGAAATAAAAAATGTGGGTTTAGTATCCCTTTAAAGTTTATCTATCTTTATACCTTTAAATATTGTCAATATGGTCAGTGGGTATTAAATATTATTATTAATTATGGTCCTATGGGTCCTAAATATTGGCCTAGAATTAATAAAACATTTTATGAAACAAATATCTCTCTGGAAAAAAACTTGCCCAATCATTGCAGCTTAAAAATTGTGTAATTCATAAAGATTAGTACCAAGAGAAGTGAGTGTCGAGATCAATGGATATATATATATATATATATATACACACACACACTCACACACATACAAATATAAATATCTATATGTTTGTGTATATATATATATATATATATATATATATATACACAAATATATATATATATATATATATATATAAATATAAATATATACTCACACACACACATATATATATATATTTATATATATATATATATATATATATATATATATATATATATACACACACACACACACACACATATAGATATTTATATTTGTATGTGTGTGAGTGTGTATATATATATATATATATATATATATATTTATTTAAACAACCCAGTAATCAGATCAACCCCCCTGGTGTCAACAACCTGGGTGCAGTAATATATTAAATAGGTAAACCAGAATAATGCACTCTCAGGATTTCAGACAAAAAATGTCAAACTAAGAGAAAAACAGGGATACTAATGACACTACTAAGGTGTAAATTCAGGAATTACCTTTAATTATATCCTCTTGTCTGCTGATCAGTCAATTATATTATACTGCAGATCTAGTAATATTATGCTAGGGGTGCTGTGTACTAATTAAAAACCACACTTGATCAGCACTTACATTCCTTAATGGCTAAATAAGTATAGAGCAACATGATTGTGGCAGAAATAAGCTATTTTAAAATGTAACCTTTATTAGGATAATTAAAAGAAATGAGAAAACACACACACCTTAAAAACACAAGTGAGTTTATGCTGGTAAGGAATGATTGTGGATGAACCCACATATATGGCAGAGATAGTAATTTGATACGTATAAGGTACAGACCTAGGATGTGGATATTAATCCATAGCCTGTAAATACATATTATTAATGCAGGTCAGTCAGAGTATACATTCAAAAAGAATGTGATATTAGCACTGCTTATACAAGGTGATAAACCTATAATCACTAAGCGGTTTGCAGCACCAGTATTTTCCTAAATTTCAACTGTCATAGTTGTGACTCATAAATGTGTCTGGGTACTGCGTATGGTAATAGTCATTATTAGATTTACAGTTCTGGTGCTGCCATCTAGATAATCTATTATAACAAGATGTTATCTCCTGAGTGATTATGGTAAAGATAAATTGAGTGCTACTATGGCTAACTCTTATAGTGATACTCTCACCAATTTGTATTACTCAGACGACCTGTATAGACCTCCCTGGCTATATGATAATGTTTAAATGTAAAAAAGGCAGCAGCATGGATAATAACCAAGTTTATTATGGCAATGAAAGTCCACAACTTTTCGGGATGTTACCCCTTAATCATGTGAATACAAAGTGGCACACAGTCTTGTCCTTAAGTACCTACACACAGGTGTAATTAACAAACAATTAGCAAACAGCTTATTTCTTTAACTGTTTAGCTTATACTACACCCTCTAGTGGTAGTCTCCTACAATTGCATCATAACATGTTATTATTTCATAATCCTTCAACAAATGATACAAACATCATTTCTAACCAGCTTATCCCTAAGAGAGGGAGCACATCTGAAAGCAGGCATGAAATTCTCTTTAAAGGCCTTAACATCAGGATTACATTCATGTAATATATGTCAATGCTTCCTCAAAATATTTACCACCCTGCTACTCTGTCTGTTGAATTCAGTGATAAAGGTTATCCTATCATCTGTCCCTTTATCCTTCTTAACTTTCTTGTTATATAGAATATCTTGTCTAGATCTCCCTTCAACCTTTTCCAAATTAGATTTAATTATCGTGTCAGGGTATCCATGTTCGCTAAATAATTGGCCCAGTTCATTAAGTCTTTTATCAGACAAAACTGGATCAGATACAATTTTTTTAACTCTAAGGAACTGACTATAGGGAAGAGAATTCAGTAAAGCAAGGGGGTGAGCACTTTCATAACGCAAAAGGTTATTGCGATCAATACTTTTCCTATAGATATCTGCTCTCAAAGAATTCTGCTCCCTATAGATAGAGGTGTCCAGAAACTCTATACGTTCTTCACTCCAAGTCAGGGTAAACTGTATGTACCTCGAGCAGTTGATTTTCAAGTGTGCTGGATTCCTGTCTGACTGTGATTTATATGATAATGTTTGCAATATATTGTATAAGCTGAAAAAATATAATCTTAGATAGTCAATGGACACGGGTATACATTCGCAGTGTGTCCGTGGTAATTGTATCTATCAATTTCAACCTCTATCTACCAAATTACCAGCATCTCCTTGCATGTTAAAAACTATTGTTGAACTCCCCCTGACATGTTTCGCCACTTCCTGGCTTTCTCAAAGGGTACTGGCAGGGTGCTTGGCATGGAAATTTATATGTGCGCTTACTCCGCCTCTTGTGATGTCATGACCAATTGGGTTGAATTTGGCTCTTGCTCAATCAGAATCCAGATACTATATCCCAGTCTATTTATTAACGTTTCGGGGATCCTATGTCCCTATCTTCAGAACAATTAATTCAGTGCACAACACCACAATATATAGTGCCAAATACAGCAATCAAATGACATACCCCTCCTTCCCTGCTCGCGCTAAACATTATGTGTTGGAACGCAAACTTGCGTTGAAATGTGACGTAGGTCATGGAAGTGTGATGAACAATGTCACTTCTGGTTGTTCTGTAAATGTGAGGTACCTTTTAAATAAAAAATTCAATAACATTCTGTTAAGTGTACTTAGAATTACCTTATTTTCTGACCAATATCTACTCATGCTAACGATATTTATAACCTCACATACCATAATGGATCTACCATTTTGCCTGGTCTGGTTCAAGTGATCGTTGCATAGCAATGTTTGTACACACACTGTGATAATGCAATTGTTATACTGTTACCTTGGTAACAAATATACATAGCAGTTATGCTGTATTGTAATCTTACACAACTCATATCATATTGCATTTTCACTGTTAATACCATCTTAAACTATCTGCTTACAGTATATGTGTATCATTATTTACATATATATATACATATCAAATGTGCTTAGTCATGATATGTGTCAACATAATCAAATAGCAACTCAAGAATTTGTAATAGTGGATGTGGTACATAACTCATTCATAGAATAGTGGAACTACTTTAGGGTTTGTCTGGTGTTGTGAGTGACAGCTCTTATGGGTATTGGGTATGTTTCCTAAGACACAGACAAGAAAGTAAAACTTTCCTGCCTAATGCCTATATGAGGGGATTGTGATTAGATGTGTGACATCCAATGGTGCCACCTATCTCTCAACCCCTCAGCTGACACTCCCTCCACCCGGCTTGCACTCCCATTCATGTCAACCACTTAAAATCTGGTATTGAGTTGAGCCCATTGGAACAATTGTCCCCAAACAGTACATTCATTGTGCCTCTCGATTGAGCAGGAGCTTGCCCCTATCACCCCCCTTCCTGTCAAGTTTGGGGATATGAATGTACCTAATGGAAACAACTGAATGTGTCCTCTCCAAACCGTGTCATGCTACAAGTTGGTCAGAGTGTCCCTTCTCTAACGTCTGCCTTATTGGAAGTTGATAGATCGCCATCCACTCCCTCAGGGTGCCTTACATTTTTCCAATATAGAATTTCGCACATGGACAAAACAACAAGTAGATCACATGTGTGGTGGTGCATGTTAGGAAACATTGTAACTTGAACAACTTGTTTTTATGAGGGTGATGAAAGGTCTTGGTGGAGATAAGGCCATTACAGGTTATACATAGTGATGTATAACCTGTATAACATCGCATATGTTCGCGGCGGGCGAACATATGCGATGTTCGATCCGCCCCCTATTTGTCATCATTAAGTAAACTTTGACCCTGTATCTCACAGTCTGCAGACACATTTCAGCCAATCAGCAGCAGACACTCCCTCCCAGACCCTCCCAGCTCCTGGGCAGCAGCCATTTTAGATTCATTCTGATCCTGCATTCTTAGTGAGAGGAGGGATAGTGCTGCTGCTGCTGATGATGATTTTATAGGGAAATTGATAGCTAAGCTAGTGTATTCAGTGTCCACTACAGTCCTGAAGGACTCATCTGATCTCTGCTGTAAGGACAGCACCCCGCAAAGCACTTTTTAGGGCTACATCGGTCTTTTTTTTTTTTTTTCTTTGTAATCTAATAGCAGTTGCCTGCCTGGCACTTCCAGCCTGTGTGTCAGGCTCACAGCATATACTGTGCCTACTTGCTCAGTGCCACCAGTCATATCTGGTGTAACATTAGTGTAAATTTAAAAAAAAAACCTTTTACATCAGTCTTCTAGTGTAATCTAATTTCAGTTGCCAGGCCAGCCTGCCACTGCCAGCCAGCCTGTGTGTCAGGCTCACAGCATATACTGTGCCTACTTCCTCAGTGCCACCAGTCATATCTGGTGTAACTTTAGTGTAATTTTTTTTAAAAAAACTTTTACATCAGTCTGCTAGTGTAATCTAATTGCAGTTGCCTGCCTGCCAGCGTGTGTGCCAGGCCCACTTGCCAACTAGTGCCACCAATCATATTTGTTATAACAGTAGTGTAAATATTTTAAAAAAAAAATTTGGACTGTGAAACATCAGTCTGCTAGTGTAATCTTATTGCAGTCGCCTGCCTTCCAGTGTGTGTGCCAGGCCCACTTGCCAAGTTAGTGGCAACACTCATATTTGTTGTAACAGTAGTGTAAATATTTAAAAAAAAAAAAAATTACTGTGAAACATCAGTCTGCTAGTGTAATCTAATTGCAGTTGCCTGCCTGCCAGCGTGTGTGCCAGGCCCACTTGCCAACTAGTGCCACCAATCATATTTGTTATAACAGTAGTGTAAATATTTAAAAAAATAACTTTTTGGACTGTGAAACATCAGTCTGCTAGTGTAATCTTATTGCAGTTGCCTGCCTGCCAGTGTGTGTCAGGCCCACTTGCCACGTTAGTGGCACCACTCATATTTGTTGTAACAGTAGTGTAAATATTTAATAAAAAACTCTATCAAATGTATATTGCATCTATTGATCTATGTAATCTATGTATCTATCTATCTATCAAATCTATCTATCTCGTGGTTGTGCAAATGGACTGTTTGTGGTTGCGTTACACGGGGAGTTTGGTCTGTCACTGTGAAGCGGGCGTAACCCTTACACCCCTATTTAAATGTGAAGGGTGTACTCACTTTACTCACTTTTGTGAGATACTGTTTATATATATATATATATATATATATATATATATATATATATATATATATATATATATATATATATATAAAGTAAGTAGTTGGAGTCCAGCACCATAAATTATACTTAATTTTCAACCTGTGTGCTTGTCACCAAGGAGAATCAGCAAAACTCCAATGTACACAGTCCATATAGAAAAAATGTGACAGCACCACAGTACAAAATTCTTCTTTAAAGGTGAAAAATGTTCTTTATTAGGATATAGCAACCATAAAAGTGACGTTTTGGGGCCTACGTGGTCCTTAATCATGCATAGTTAAAAGACAATCAAACAGACATTTAAAAAGGGTATCTGGGCCAATCAGGTTTCAGTTTTCATTGCTAATTGGTTTAACCCATACCTATCCAGGTTTTACAAACTACAATATAATAGTGACCTCTAGTGGTGCCAGATTATACACCATGTTATAAAATTATAAAAACAAATACAAATCATAATCCCTATTCAGACCATGGGGATATAGTGTATTTAAACGCTTAATCCACCATACCTCTTTTTGTTTCAATTTTAGTTCCCTATTACCCCCACTTCTGTGGTTGGGGATATGGTCAATTACTTGGAAGCAAAGTTGGCTAACTGTATGTCCCATATGTGTGAAATGTGCAGACACAGGAAGTGATAGGTCCTTTGATTTAATAGAAGCTTTATGTTGGCTGAATCTATCCCTGGCGGCCTGAGTGGTCTCGCCAATATAGCAAAGACCACATGGGCATTTGAGTAAGTAAATTACATAGTTAGTCTGGCATGTGTACAGTCCATTAATGGTATATTGTTTCCTTTTGTCATTTTGTGCCAAAAAAAATATTTTATAATTGAATTGCACTGTGCGCAATGAAGAAAAGGATAACAACCCTTATTTGGTGTGGTCAAGTAATTAATGCCCAGGGGTTTAATTGTGCCTACATCTGCTTTGACAATATTGTCCCTAAGATATTTTACCCTTCTGTACGATGGCATAGGGGGCAATTTAAAAGAATCAACCTCTGGATTATATTTCGATAATAAATGCCAGTATTTCCTCACTATTTTAAAGCCATCATTGCTCTTATTGCTGTATTCCATAGAGAAAACCAATCTATTTGAACCTTTTTTCTGCTGTACTTTGTTTTTTGTTTTGTCTTTCATCCAATTCCTGGATGCTCTTATTAATAGTTTCCCTTGGATAGCCTCTTTGGATAAATTTATTGCCCATAGATTTTAGTTTTTCTGGCAATATACCCTGATCCTTTACTATTCTCCTTGTGCGAAGTAGCTGACTCCTAGGTATGGATTTAAATACAGTCTCAGGATGGAAGCTTTCATATCTCAACAAAGTATTTCTATCCGTAGGTTTAGTATAAAGATCAGTGCTTAGTTTTCTACCATGCTTGTACACTGTGGTATCCAAAAAATTAACCTGTTGTGTTGAATATTTAAGTGTGAATCTAATGCCCACCATTGAGGCATTCATATCTTTAGCAAACTGTAATAAAGACTCCAATGAGCCCCCCCATATGCCAAAGATATCATCAATATATCTTAGCCACAGCATACAGCAGCTGATGAATGGCTGATTACTATAGACAAATTTGTTCTCAAAGCCACTCATGAACAAATTGGCATATGAGGGGGCTACATTGGAGCCCATAGTTATTCCTCGTTTTTGCATGTAGTAAGTGTCTTGGAAAAGGAAATAGTTACAATATAGTACTAGTCTTAACATGTCATCAACAAAATCAACCTGGGATTGGTTATATAATCTGCTATCATCCAGAAAGCTTTTAATAGTCATTAGACCAGCCTCATGGGGGATAGAGGTATAGAGATTTAACACATCTAGTGAAAAGATTAGCCATGTCGCCTCTACTTCAACCCTGTAAGTTGTGTCAGAAAATCATTTGTATCTTTAATAAAATATTTTTGTTGTTTAACAAAAGGAAAAAGAATTTTATCCAAAAAAATGGAAACATTGGAAAATAGAGAATCAGTACAGGCCACAATAGGGCATCCTGGCGGGTGGGAAATATTTTTATGCACTTTGGGCAGTGTGTAAAAAAACTGGTGTTATGGGGTATTTTTTAAACAGAAAATCATAAACTTGCTTAGAGATGATGTTATGTCCCAAAGCCCTATCAAGTATACTTTTCAGCTCTTTCTGTGTCTCACTGAGGGAATTGTGATCCAGTAAGTATTTCATAGACCCCCCCCTATCTGACAATTGTTGTAAGATTTCTTCTATATAGTAGTCAGTGTCTAATACCACTATCGCTCTGCCCTTGTCAGCATTTTTTTATAGTGATATTTTTATTGTTTTTCAAGGTAGATATAGCCTCCCACTCCCCTTTGGTTAAATTATGGTGTTTAGTGTATGGATTTAATCTAGTTTTTTTCATTAAGGTGGTAACATCTTGTTGGACAAATTTAACAAATGTTTCTACACCAGAGTTACTTGTGGGTGGCATAAATGCAGATTTTTAATGCAAATTTAACATTCCCAAATTAAAACATTCACTTTGCATTGTTTCTTCATTTATTATGTTCTGCTCACCCACTATACTGTTACCTCCATACTTTGCTTTCAACCTTAACAACTTATTTATATAAATCTTTGTAAATTTCGAATTCATCACAGTCTTTCACAGGACAGAATGAAAGTCCTTTCATCAAGAGACTGTGCTATTTATCTATTGGCTTGTATTGAGAGATATTGATAACAAGATTATCATAGTCAGGCGTTAATGGATTAGCACAAGGCATTAGGGGGTTAACCAAAGGCAGTCCATTTACCTCTATAGGGGTGGCGCAAGGCATTAAGGAGTTAATGGAAGGCAGTTTGTTTACCTTTACTGGGTTATCACAAGGCATTATAAGGTTAAGAGCAGGCAGTTCTTTTACCTTTACTGGATTAACACCAGGCGTTAGGGGGTTAACAATAGGCAGTTCGTTTACCTTTATTGTTGTTTTCTCATACCCCGCCGGAATCTCCCTCCTCTCTGAGGTCTATGTGATTGCCGTTGCTGGTTCCAGGAGCTTTGCGTGCTCATCCGTTGATCTCTTTGATCGGCGGTGCTTCCGCCTTCTCCTCCGGTGTCTCCTTCCGAGCCTGAATCTAAAAAACTGTCTCTCTCTCTCTTTCTCTCTCTCTCTCTCTCTCTCTCTCTCTCTCTCTCTCTCTCTCTCTCTCTCTTTTTATATATATATATATATATATATATATATATATATATATATATACAAAATAGAATCCCCCAGTGATGGAAATGAAATAAAAGGGATAGAATGGTCAAAAATAAAATGTGCATGATTTGATTTCAGTTTGAAATATAAGCATTTATGCCTATAGTTCCATTAGCAAAAATGCTTCTAGTAAAAGTTATTACTGTTTTTTAGCGGCATATGCACATATCCTGTGAGGGCCCGTACACCAATATACACTATGGGGCCAATTTATCAAAGCTTCAACTGATAATACGCTAGAATCTTGAGTCAAGTTAGACACAAAGTTGATCCGCCGTAATAAACAAAGCGTCAAGATTGTCAAATGTTAAAATATGTGACATAATATACGTTCCCACAATATCAATCCAACGCCGATCGATGCTTGCGTCATTCCAGATGTTTCAAATTCACATTAGACTCTGTTTGACCCTCTTCCCAATTTTTCAAGCATTCAACAGGTACGCTTGTGTCTATTCCACCACAGCTTACCTATCGTTCAAACTGCCACCCTTGAGGCCATGAATGCCATATAAATCAATTGGAGTTTTAAAACACAGAAAGGTTATGTTCGATGCTGCAAGAGAATGAAGCATAATACATAATAAAAAACTTATGGATTATGTTACATCTTTGTATCTCATTACAAAGCAAGGGGACAATACTATTGCTTTAAATTTGGTGCACTAGTAGATATAGGGATAAAGATTAATTAAATACATTACATAATATAGCTAAATTCCTTTTTTGGATAAATCGATTTACACTATGTTTAACGCATGTAATACAAGTCCAATGCTCCACTTTGCACCAAATTTGACGCAACACTTTTCGCACCAAATTTGATGCAAACTCATAAACAACCCACTGCAATATCCCTGCACTTCTTTTAACTTTTGCAGTAGCTGTATAAATATGTGAATGTAGATAATCCTAGTCATACACTTCTTAATGGGTAAATAAGAGTGTGAGCAATTGGGAGTAACAATTTAGTAAACCTTACAAAATATGATTTCCCTCATATAAGACATAAATCTTATAGAGATCTATAAAACCAGTGGTCTGGGTGAAGATCTGTAATTTATGATATATAATGCTTGCCTTTAAGGAAGTCGTTTTATATAAGTGTTAGTTAGCAGTTAGAAAAGCACTTAGCTTACATAACACAGTTCCTTAATCGTTAATTGATATAAGTATTCAGCAGGATTAGTATTTTCAGTACTTGGTTTGGACTTAGGTTTATAAGCAAGTATAGGCAGAGTTAATTCAAGTGTTAGCCGAGATGCAACTCTTAACTAAGAAAGGTTTCATTTATAGACCTGACGGATAATATCCTTTGTGAAGCGAATATCTCACCCAGAGCTGAAGCACAAGCCAAACCGTTTTTCTTAGCAGAAGAGAGGAGCTGAGGTGTGTGCGTCTGCACCCTGTGAGTCCGGATGATGACATCACAGTCAGTGTACAGAGCCGGGTGTAGCCGTGAGCAGGAGAGACAGTGAATACAGAGGGAGACCTAGGTAGGCAAACTTCGGTGATACAAAGTAAATATCCTTTCTGAGGAGAAGTGAGGAAAAGAGAGTTAGTTGATGAAGGTTTTAGCATATAACGATATGCAGCAGAGCTTGATAGAAGCGTTTCAGGAAAAGTAGTACTGTGCTGAGATAGAGCTAACAATATCACTCTCAATGCAATAATCAAGCAGTTTGTTAGTGGAAAGACTCCTCCTTAAATAGGTGTATCCAGGGAACAAGACATGTACTCTCTTAAAGGGATAGAGGTTATGACAGATCCCCCCACTCAGGAGGCCCCCAACCTCCCCATTGCAGAAGGCTTGTCCGGATACCTAGCATGGAATTGTGCAAGTAAACGAGGGGCGTTTAAGTCATAAGAGGGGATCCAGGAGTCCTCTTCTGGACCAAAACCCTTCCAGCGGACCAAATATTCGATTCTCCTCCATCTTCTACGAGAATCAAGTATGCCATCCACTTCATATTCCGATTGATCAGAGACTGCAATCTGGAGGTGGTTGTGTCAATGGTTGGGAGACTGTTCATTCCAAGATAAGGTTTTAGAAGTGATACGTGAAAAATTGGGTGGATTTTCAGTGTTTGTGGGAGCTTAAGAACAACAGCGTTTTGGTTTATAATTCTTGTGATTGGGTATGGACCGATGAATTGACTAGCTAGTTTTTTACAAGGAACTGTCAACCTTAGGTTCTTTGTAGATAACCAAACATGGTCACCAATGTTGTAAGTTGGTGGAGTTGAATGTTTTGTATCGAAGTATCTTTTTTGAGTGGTCTTTGCTTCTTCCAGATGTTTTTTTCAATAAAGCTAATGTGGTCTTGATAGTGTGGGTATAATCTGACACTGTTGGGTTATTTGTTACAAGATCCCTACCTGCTAGTGTATTGGGATGGTACCCATATGTGGCATAGAAAGGGGACATTTTTGTGGATGAGTTCACGGAGTTATTATAAGAGAATTCAGCGAGAGGAATCCATTCAGCCCAATCATCTTGTAGATGTGAGACATAACATCTTAGATATTGCTCCAAGGTTTGATTTGTGCGTTAGGTCAAACCATTTGACTGTGGGTGGAAAGCGGTGGTTAGTCTTGGTGCAATTCGTAGTAGTCTGCACAATTCCTTCCAAAATTTGGAGGTGAACTGGGTTCCACGGCCAGACACGATTGATGTGGGTAAACCGTGGAGTCAAACGATTTCCGAGAAAAAACTTTTGCTGTGGTCAGGGCATTAGGTATGGCTTTTAATGGTAGAAAATGAGCCAATTTTGTTAGATGGTCTATCACTACTAAAATAGTGGTGTAATTGTTTGACGGGGGTAAATCGACTATAAAGTCTAATGCAATCATACTCCAAGGAACGTCAGGTATTGGCAATGGACACGTAAGACCAAAGGGTTTGTGATGGTATTTTTTGTTTATGGCACAAATAACACACTTTCTTACATAGGTGGTAACTTCTTTTCCTATTTTAGGCCACCAAAAAGATCTTCCAATCAGTTCTCTTGTCCTTGTTATCCCTGGGTGGCCACTCATAGGGGAATCGTGGAAATGGTGTACCAGTTTGTCTCTTAATGAAGGAGGAACATAGGTTAAACCCTTGTATTGGTAGATCCCGGTCTTAGGGTTTCGTACACAATTTGAAGGGATATCTTTGTCAGTGAGCAAGGTTTTGAGTATATCAGAATGTAAGGAGGTAGCATTTGCCAAGATGTTTTGAGGTGGAATGATATGTATCTCCTCATGTTCTTCTTTGGTAGGATTTAGAGAATGAGAAAGGGCATCAGCCTTTTGGTTTTTTGATCATGATCTGTATGTGAGTAAGAATTTGAATCTATCGAAGAAGAGTGCCCATCTAACCTGTCTAGAAGATAAAGTCTTGTTGGACCTGAGGTTTTGCAGGTTTTTATGATCAGTAAATATGTAGAATGGTTTAGAGGTTCCTTCAAGCAAATGTCTCCAGTTTTCTAGAGCGCATTTTATTGCGAGCAATTCCTTATCCCCGACTGAATAATTTTTTTCAGGAGCTGTGAGAGTTCTAGAATAGAAATATACTGGATGCTATGCAGGATTCCCTAACTTTGTTGTGAAAGAACTGCTCCAATACCAATATTGGAGGCAGCCACTTCAAAAGTGAATTGGTAGTCAGGGTTTGGTAGTTGTAGTATGGGGGCTGTGGAGAACCTCTCTTTTAAGGTTTGAAATGCTTTTTGAGTTTCATAATTCCGGGTAAACCTTTGTTTCCCAGTTAGTTTTGTTAAAGGTTTGACAATAGTGAAGAAGTTCTTAATAAATCTCCTGTAAAAGTTGGCAAAACCTAGAAATCGTTGTAAAGATTTCACTGTGGTAGGAGTGGACGAGTTTTGTATGGCTGATACCTTCTCAGTGTCCATGCTTATCCCTTTAGGGGAGATTATATACCCTAAGGATTTAATTGTGTTTACTTGCAAACAACACTTTTCCATTTTAGCATACAGGTGATGTTCTCTCAATCTTGACAGGACCCACCTTACATGTTTTGTATGTTCTGAATGGTTACGGGAATAGATTAGTATGTCATCCAAATAGATAACCACGCACACGACCATTAGATCTTTGAAGATATCATTTATAAAATATTGGAACGTAGCTGGTGGAATGGTTAGACGAAAAGGCATGACAATATACTGGAAAAGCTTATAACGGGTCCTGAATGCTGTTTTCCACTCATCCCCACTTTTTATCCGAATAAAATTATAGGCACCCTTCAAATCTAATTTGGTGAAAATTGTAGCATCACGTAGGGCTAGATTTGGAGTTTGGCGGTAGCCGTGAAAACCAGCGTTAGAGGCTCCTAACACTGGTTTTAGGCTAACTCCGGTATTTGGAGTCACTCAAAAAAGGGTCTAACGCTCACTTTTCAGCCGCGACTTTTCCATACCGCAGATCCCCTTACATAAATTGCGTATCCTATCTTTTCAATGTGATTTTTCTAACTCCGGTATTTAGAGTCGTGGCTGAAGTGAGCGTTAGAAATCTAACGACAAAACTCCAGCCGCAGGAAAAAAGTCAGTAGTTAAGAGCTTTCTGGGCTAACGCCGGTTCATAAAGCTCTTAACTACTGTACTCTAAAGTACACTAACACCCATAAACTACCTATGTACCCCTAAACCGAGGTCCCCCCACATCGCCGCCACTCGATTAATTTTTTTTAACCCCTAATCTGCCGACCGCCACCTACGTTATACTTATGTACCCCTAATCTGCTGCCCCTAACACCGCCGACCCCTGTATTATATTTATTAACCCCTAATCTGCCCCCCACAACGTCGCCGCCAGCTACCTACAATAATTAACCCCTTATCTGCCGACCGCAAAGCGCCGCCACCTACATTATAGCTATGTACCCCTAATCTGCTGCCCCTAACACCGCCGACCCCTATATTATATTTATTAACCCCTAATCTGCCCCCCTCAACGTTGCCTCCACCTGCCTACACTTATTAACCTCTAATATGCCGAGCGGACCGCACCGCTACTATAATAAAGTTATTAACCCCTAATCCGCCTCACTAACCCTATAATAAATAGTATTAACCCCTAATCTGCCCTCCCTAACATCGCCGACACCTAACTTCAATTATTAACCCCTAATCTGCCGACCGGAGCTCACCGCTATTCTAATAAATGTATTAACCCCTAAAGCTAAGTCTAACCCTAACACTAACACCCCCCTAAGTTAAATATAATTTTAATCTAACGAAATAAATTAACTCTTATTAAATAAATTATTCCTATTTAAAGCTAAATACTTACCTGTAAAATAAATCCTAATATAGCTACAATATAAATTATAATTACATTGTAGCTATTTTAGGATTAATATTTATTTTACAGGCAACTTTGTAATTATTTTAACCATGTACAATAGCTATTAAATAGTTAAGAACTATTTAATAGCTACCTAGTTAAAATAATTACAAAATTACCTGTAAAATAAATCCTAACCTAAGTTACAATTAAACCTAACACTATACTATCATTAAATTAATTAAATAAAATACCTATAATTACCTACAATTAAACCTACCACTACACTATCAATACATTAATTAAATACAATATCTACAAATAACTACAATGAAATAAACTAACTAAAGTACAAAAAATAAAAAAGAACTAAGTTACAAAAAATAAAAAAAATATTTACAAACATAAGAAAAATATTACAATTTTAAACTAATTACACCTACTCTAAGCCCCCTAATAAAATAAAAGACCCCCAAAATAAAAAATGCCCTACCCTATTCTAAATTAATAAAGTTCAAAGCTCTTTTACCTTACCAGCCCTGAACAGGGCCCTTTGGGGGGCATGCCCCAAGAAGTTCAGCTCTTTTGCCTGTAAAAAAAAAACATACAATACCCCCCCAACATTACAACCCACCACCCACATACCCCTAATCTAACCCAAACCCCCCTTAAATAAACCTAACACTAAGCCCCTGAAGATCATCCTACCTTGTCTTCACCTCACCAGGTATCACTGATCCGTCCTGGCTCCAAAATCTTCATCCAACCCAAGCGGGGGCTGGCGATCTATCATCCGGTGGCTGAAGAGGTCCAGAAGAGGCTCCAAAGTCTTCATCCTATCTGGGAAGAAGAGGCGATCCGGACCGGCAACCATCTTGATCCAAGCGGCATCTTCTATCTTCATCCGATGACGACCGGCTCCATCCTGAAGACCTCCACCGTGAACCCATCTTCTTCCGGCGACGTCCAACTGAAGAATGACGGTTCCTTTAAGGGACGTCATCCAAGATGGCGTCCCTCGAATTCCGATTGGCTGATAGGATTCTATCAGCCAATCGGAATTAAGGTAGGAATATTCGGATTGGCTGATGGAATCAGCCAATCAGCCAATCAGATTGAGCTCGCATTCTATTGGAGCCTCTTCTGGACCTCTTCAGCCACCGGATGATGGATCGCCAGCCCCGCTTGGGTTGGATGAAGATTTTGGAGCCAAGACGGATCGGTGATACCTGGTGAGGTGAAGACAAGGTAGGATGATCTTCAGGGGCTTAGTGTTAGGTTTATTTAAGGGGGGTTTGGGTTAGATTAGGGGTATGTGGGTGGTGGGTTGTAATGTTGGGGGGGGGTATTGTATGTTTTTTTTTTACAGGCAAAAGAGCTGAACTTCTTGGGGCATGCCCCGCAAAGGGCCCTGTTCAGGGCTGGTAAGGTAAAAGAGCTTTGAACTTTATTAATTTAGAATAGGGTAGGGCATTTTTTATTTTGGGGGTCTTTGTTATTTTATTAGGGGGCTTAGAGTAGGTGTAATTAGTTTAAAATTGTTGTAATATTTTTCTTATGTTTGTAAATATTTTTTTATTTTTTGTAACTTAGTTCTTTTTTATTTTTTGTACTTTAGTTAGTTTATTTCATTGTAGTTATTTGTAGATATTGTATTTAATTAATGTATTGATAGTGTAGTGTTAGGTTTAATTGTAGGTAATTATAGGTATTTTATTTAATTAATTTAATGATAGCATAGTGTTAGGTTTAATTGTAACTTAGGTTAGGATTTATTTTACAGGTAATTTTGTAATTATTTTAACTAGGTAGCTATTAAATAGTTCTTAACTATTTAATAGCTATTGTACATGGTTAAAATAATTACAAAGTTGCCTGTAAAATAAATATTAATCCCAAAATAGCTACAATGTAATTATAATTTATATTTTAGCTATATTAGGATTTATTTTACAGGTAAGTATTTAGCTTTAAATAGGAATAATTTATTTAATAAGAGTTAATTAATTTCGTTAGATTAAAATTATATTTAACTTAGGGGGGTGTTAGTGTTAGGGTTAGACTTAGCTTTAGGGGTTAATACATTTATTAGAATAGCGGTGAGCTCCGGTCGGCAGATTAGGGGTTAATAATTGAAGTTAGGTGTCGGCGATGTTAGGGAGGGCAGATTAGGGGTTAATACTATTTATTATAGGGTTAGTGAGGCGGATTAGGGGTTAATAGCTTTATTATAGTAGCGGTGCGGTCCGGTCGGCAGATTAGTGGTTAATAAGTGTAGGCAGGTGGAGGCAACGTTGTGGGGAGCAGATTAGGGGTTAATAAATATAGGGGTCGGCGGTGTTAGGGGCAGCAGATTAGGGGTACATAGGGATAATGTAAGTAGCGGCGGTTTACGGAGCGGCAGATTAGGGGTTAAAAAAAATATGCAGGGGTCAGCGATAGCGGGGGCGGCAGAATAGGGGTTAATAAGTGTAAGGTTAGGGGTGTTTAGACTCGGGGTACATGTTAGGGTGTTAGGTGCAGACGTAGGAAGTGTTTCCGCATAGCAAACAATGGGGCTGCGTTAAGAGCTGAACACGGCTTTTTTGCAGGTGTTAGGTTTTTTTTCAGCTCAAACAGCCCCATTGTTTTCTATGGGGGAATCGTACACGAGCATGTTTTTGAGGCTGGCCGCGTCCGTAAGCAACTCTGGTATCGAGAGTTGAAGCTGCGTTAAAAATGCTCTACGCTCCTTTTTTGGAGCCTAACGCGGCCTTTATGTGGACTCTCAATACCAGAGTTATTTTTATGGTGCGGCCAGAAAAAAGCCGGCGTTAGCTACGCGGGTCCTTACTGACAAAACTCTAAATCTAGCCGCAAATCTTTCTAGTAATTCGGGGATGAGGGGAAGCGGATAACAATTTTTTATTGTTACTGCATTTAATGCTCTGTAATCAATAATGGGACGGAGAGTTCCATCCTTGTATGTGACAAAAAAATACCCGCTGCTGCTGAGGATGTGCTTGGAGAGATAAAGCCCTTGCGTAAATTTTCGTCTAAATAATCCCTTAGATGTTGTAGTTCTTTTTGTGAAAGTGGGAACATTTTGCCGAATGGTATCACTGCCCCAGGTTTTGTGTCTATGGGGCAATCATAAGGTCTGTGCAGGGGGAGATTTTCAGTTTCTTTTAAATTAAAAACGTCAGTAAATTCTAAATACTCTTTGGGTAATAGAGGTTCTGAGTGGATTATCTCTACATAGGGATAGGAAGTGGAGGTGCAAAATTTTGACCCAATCTATTTTAGGATTGTGTTTTTGGAGCCTTGGGTAACCAAGTATAATAGGATGTATGGATCCTGGAATCACATCAAAAGTAAGAAACTCTTTATGACCTGATTGTGTGGTGGTGAGTAAAGGGATAGTGTGGTGCATTATGGGACCTTTTAGAAAATTTGAACTATCAATGACTCTAACAAATACAGGTACATCTTTAAGTACACATGGTATTTTATTAGTAGTGACTACATTTTGGTCTATGAACATCCCAAAAGCGCCTGAATCAATCATGGCCTTGCTCTGGAAATGGTGTTGGTCCCACTGTAAAGACAAGAATAATGATATATGGTTATCTGTTTTCAAGGAACTATTAGTACATAGGAGTAAATTCTTACCCTTCTTTTGACGATTAAGCTGAGGACAGGTAGTCACAGCTAGTGATGTCGCGAACAGTTCTCCGGAGAACAGTTCCCGGCGATCATAGCTTGTTTGCATTCGCCGCGACGGGCGAACATATGCGATGTTCGATCCACCCCCTATTCGTCATCATTGAGTAAACTTTGACCATGTATCTCACAGTCTGCAGACACATTTCAGCCAATCAGCAGCAGACACTCCCTCCCAGACTCTCTCAGCTCCTGGGCAGCAGCCATTTTAGATTCATTCTGATCCTGCATTCTTAGTGAGAGGAGGGATAGTGCTGCTGCTGATTTTATAGGGAAATTGATAGCTAGGCTAGTGTAATCAGTGTCCACTACAGTCCTGAAGGACTCATCTGATCTCTGCTGTAAGGACAGCACCCCAAAAAGCCCTTTTTAGGGCTAGAACATCAGTCGTTTTTTTTTTCTTTGTAATATAATTGCATTTGCATGCCTGTCAGCGTGTGGCAGGCTCACAGCATATACTGTGCCTAATTGCTCAGTGCCACCAGTCATATCTGGTATAACATTAGTGTAAATTTAAAAAAAAAACCTTTTATATCAGTCTGCTAGTGTAATCTAATTTCACTTGCCAGGCCAGCCTGCCACTGCCAGAGTGCCAGCCTGTGTGTCAGGCTCACAGCATATACTGTGCCTACTTCCTCAGTGCCACCAGTCATATCTGGTGTAACATTAGTGTAAATTTAAAAAAAAAACTTTTACATCAGTCTGCTAGTGTAATCGAATTGCAGTTGTCTGCCTGCCAGCGTGTGTGCCAGGCCCACTTGCCAACTAGTGCCTCCAATAATATTTGTTATAACAGTAGTGTAAATATTTAAAAAAAAACTTTTTTGACTGTGAAACATCAGTCTGCTAGTGTAATCTAATTGCAGTTGCCTGCCTGCCAGCGAGTGTGCCAGGCCCACTTGCCAAGTTATTGGCACCACTCATATTTGTTGTAACAGTAGTGTAAATATTTAAAAAAAAAAACTTTTTTGACTGTGAAACATCAGTCTGCTAGTGTAATCTAATTGCAGTTGCCTGCCTGCCAGCGAGTGTGCCAGGCCCACTTGCCAACTAGTGCCACCAATCATATTTGTTATAACAGTAGTGTAAATATTTTAAAAAAAAAATTTTTGACTGTGAAACATCAGTCTGCAAGTGTAATCTAATTGCAGTTGCCTGCCTGCCAGCGTGTGTGCCAGACCCATTTGCTAAGTGCCACCAATCATATTTGTTATAACAGTAGTGTAAATATTTTTTTTAAAAAACTTTTTTGACTGTGAAACATCAGTCTGCTAGTGTAATCTAATTGCAGTCGCCTGCCTGCCTGCCAGTGTGTGTGCCAGGCCCACTTGCCAAGTAAGTGGCACCACTCATATTTGTTGTAACAGTAGTGAAAATATTTAATAAAAAACTTTTTTGACTGTGAAACATCAGTCTGCTAGTGTAATCTAATTGCAGTTGCCTGCCTGCCTGCCAGCGTGTGTACCAGGCCCACTTGCCAAGTTAGTGGCACCACTCATATTTGTTGTAACAGTAGTGTAAATATTTAATAAAAAACTTTTTTGACTGTGAAACATCTGTCTGCTAATGTAATCTAATTGCAGTTGCCTGCCTGCCCGCCAGCGTGTGTGCCAGGCCCACTTGCCAAGTTAGTGGCACTACTCATATTTGTTGTAACAGTAGTGTAAATATTTAAAAAAAAAACTTTTTTGACTGTGAAACATCAGTCTGCTAGTGTAATCTAATTGCAGTTGCCTGCCTGCCAGTGTGTGTGCCAGGCCCACTTGCCAACTAGTGCCACCAATCATATTTGTTATAACAATAGTGTAACTATTTAAAAAAAAACTTTTTTGACTGTGAAACATCAGTCTGCTAGTGTAATCTAATTGCAGTTGCCTGCCTGCCAGCGTGTGCGCCAGTGTAACAATCTGTAATTCTCTTTTAACAAAGTTAAAATATATGTTACTTTTTCACTGAGTGTATGCTGCCATAAACTCCCAATTATCATATCTTAGATGTTAGGATTTATTATGGTAGCAATTTATCTGAATGGATTTAAATGGTGGATATAACACAAGTTGTAAGTCTTAACAAACACATGTTATCTTTTGATAATAACAGATATTGAATTAGTAATTCTTGAAAGAAATTTATAACTAGCTATCAAGATGTGGTTATGCACTTGTAGCAAGATATTGTTCATACATAAAGTTAGCATTTTAGAAAGTTTGATCAAGCAGGATAAATATGGTTCAATCAATGTAGTAGTGATTTTCGTATGAATAATATTACACATTGATTTCATAACAATATACTGTGACTAAGGTCATTGAGAATAAAGCCATACCTTGAAGTAGAAATTTTATCTTACTGTGCCTTTTGGAGTAAAGGGGGATCGAGTAGAACTTTGTGTTTGCAAACACGGAAGCTTCGGTCTTTAGGCGCGCAGTCTACAGCTGGTCTGAGCAGAACGGGAACTGCGTAGCACATCCAGCTGATCAGTGAAGAGCGGGTGACGTCACCAAGTTCCGACTTAGTTCACGGAGATAGTTGCAGCGCTGTTGTAGATCCAATGGTAAATCAAGTTACAGGTTGAATTTATTAATCTAAGAACTTAGTTCCCAAACTCTGTTCAGATGTCACACTAAAGAGATGGTAAAAGGATTGAAGTATTAGTACTGAAAATAGTAATGAAAACTTAAGGCTTAAAATGGATATCAGCAAATAAAGGGAGCAGCAGTACTTCCCTCAGTGATCCAATAATCAAGCAATGAACACTGGAAGTACTGATCTTAAATAGGGTGTAGGAATGGGGAGGAGATTTGACTTAAAGGCAAAGTTAGGAAGTCAAATCCTGACAGATCCCCCCTGTCAAGAGCCCCCTCCAGGCTTCGTAGGCCCAGGCTTCAAAGGATAAGCAGCATGGAAAGCAGACAACAAATCTGGGGCATGTAAGTCACGAACAGGTATCCAGGAATTCTCATCAGCATCATATCCCTTCCAGTGAACAAGATATTCTAGAGTTCTACGACGTCTCCGAGAATCCAGTATGTCATCAACCTCATATTCAAGAGGGTCTGTGATAGACATTGGAAAGTCACTTAAGTGAGGACAGTCCTTACCCAAATAGGGTTTTAGAAGCGATACATGAAAAGATGGATGGATATGCATTGTAGAAGGTAAACGTAAAGTTACAGCATTTTCGTTTATGATTTTCGATATCGGAAATGGTCCAATAAATTGGTCTGCTAGTTTTTTACTAGGAACTGGCAATTTTATGTTTTTGGTAGATAACCAGACTAGATCATCAATTTTATATACAGGAGCTGGTTTCCTCTTTTTGTCAAAGTAATACTTCTGAGTGTTTTTAGCATTAAGTAAATGTTCTTGCAAACTTGAAGTGACTTCCCTCAATCTGTCAGTATATTTGGAGACAGATGGAGATTCAGAACACTTTAGTGAAGACGGATAAGTGCGAGGATGATATCCGTAAGTTGCATAAAAAGGTGAGTATTTGGTTGAACTGTTCACTGAATTATTATACGCAAATTCTGCATTTGATAATAATTCAAACCAATCATCCTGGTGAGTTGAAATGAAACACCTGAGATATTGTTCAAGAATTTGATTAACACGTTCAGTTAATCCATTAGATTGTGGATGAAAAGATGTAGTGAATTTTAAAGTAATCTGTAGAGTTTTACATAGATATCTCCAGAATTTTGAGGTAAACTGTGTTCCTCGATCCGACACTATAGATGTAGGTAATCCATGTAATTTTATGACATGATTTTTAAAAGCAATAGCTGTAGTATAAGCAGTGGGAGTTCTTTTCAATGGGATAAAATGTGCTAATCTAGTGAAATGATCAACTGCAACCATTATTGTATTATGTCCATGTGACAATGGTAGGTCAACAATAAAATCCAAAGATATTATATCCCATGGTTTTTGGGGAATGGGTAGTGGAGAGAGAAACCCATAGGGTTTATGATGTTCTTTCTTTTTGGTTGCACAGATCTGACAATTAGAAATATAATCATGAACAACCCATTTCAAATGGGGCCACCAATACATTCGCTTAATTAATTCAGTTGTTTTTTCAACACCTGGATGTCCTGCTAAGGGGGTTTCATGATGCTGCTGAATGATCTGATTTCTTAGAGAGTTTGGTACGTATATTAAGTCTTTGTGCATGTAAAGACCTGTTTCTGAATCTGTTATGCAGATAGGAGGAATTGCTTTATCTGCTTGTTGAGCTTGATACAAATCAGAAGTTGTTATGGTTGTGAAACCAATTATTTTAGTAGAAGGAATGATATGTGATAAAGTATCATTGTCATCCTTTAGTTCAAAAGACCTTGACAGAGCATCTGCCCTAATGTTTTTTGTTCCAGGGATGTAAGTAAGTGTGAAATTGAATCGGTCTAGAAACAAGGACCATCTTACTTGTCTGGATGACAAAGTTTTATTTCTTTTGAGGTATTGTAAATTCCTATGATCGGTGTACACCTGAAATGGTACACTAGTTCCCTCAAGAAGGTGTCGCCAATGTTCCATGGAGGATTTCATTGCCAATAATTCCTTATCACCCACGGAGTAATTTTGTTCGGCGGAGGTTAACCTCCGGGAGTAATAGGCAATAGGATGAGGTATGATATCCTCTTTTCTTTGCTGAGAAAGAATGGCACCAAACCCTACGTTTGAGGCGTCTACTTCTAGAACATAAGGTATCTCTGGATCAGGCAGCCGAAGGATGGGTGCTGTTGTGAATTCTTTCTTTAAGCGAAGAAATGCTTGGTTAGCTTTTTGATCCCTATCAAATTTTTTCTTTCCTGTAAGTTGAGTGAGAGGTTGTACAATTGTGGAGAAATGGTTGATGAATTTTCTGTAAAAGTTTGTGAACCCTAAAAATCTTTGTAGAGATTTTATTGAAGTAGGTACGGGCCAATTTTCTATTGCACTTAATTTATCTTGATCCATTTGAATTCCTCTCGGGGATATAATATATCCCAGGAACTTTATTGTGTCTTTGTGAAAATGACATTTTTCCATTTTGGCATAGAGTTTATGTTCTCTTAATGTTGCTAAGACCCATTGTACATGTTTCATGTGTTCAGCTAATGATTTTGAATATATTAGTATATCGTCAAGATAAACTATTACACAAACATCCATCAACTCTTTAAAAATTTCATTCATGAAAAATTGAAAAGTTGCTGGAGCATTTGTCAAGCCAAATGGCATGACATTGTACTGAAACAAACCATACCTTGTCTTAAACGCAGTTTTCCACTCATCCCCAGATCTCATCCGAATTAAATTGTATGCTCCTTTTAAGTCCAATTTCGTAAAAATTGTTGCGCCCTGGAGACGCTCAATTAATTCTGGGATGAGTGGTAGGGGGTATCTGTTTTTAATAGTGACTGCGTTCAAAGCATGATAATCTATGATTTGCCTCAAGGTGCCATCTTTGTTAGTTACAAAAAATATTGCTGAAGCTATGGGGGAAGATGATGGTGAAATAAAACCTTTTTTCAGATTTTCATCTAAGTAATCTCTTAAGTGTTTTAATTATTTGTGTGATAAAGGAAATATTTTTCCAGAAGGTACTTCAACCCCAGGTTTTGTGTCTATAGGGCAGTCAAAATGCCTATGAGGCGGGAGTGTCTCAGCATTTTTTAAATTGAATACATCATTATAATCGTTATATGCATCAGGTAGTTTGGAAGTGATCTGTCCTATTGTTACATAGGGATAGCATGTGTTCTGACAGTATTGGGAATCAAAAGTGATGTTGTTTGTTAACCAATCAATTGATGGATTGTGTTTTTGTAACCATGGGAAACCAAGTATAATAGGGTGTATAGAACTGGGTATAATATCGTAAGATAAATATTCTTTATGACCATCAGGTGTTATGGTTAAGAGTGGTATGGTATGATGTGTAATAGGACCTTTTAGAATCTGTGAACCATCTATAACTCTCACAAAAACTGGAGCAGATTTCTGCATAATTGGAATTTTATTTAACCGTACAACAGAATCTTCTATAAAGACACCATCAGCCCCAGAATCAATGATATCTTCGTTCTGTACTTGTTGTTGGTCCCACTGTAATGACAAGGTAATGGATAGATGAGAGGATGTTTTAGTGTATTCAGAAGGACAGTTATTTGTCAACTTACCCTTCTTTTGGCGTAATAGAATAGGACAAGTGGACACCTCATGGTCTTTGTTGGCACAATATAAACATAGATTCGCCAAGCGTCTTCTTTGTTTCTCTTCTTGAGTGAGGGGAGCTCTGATAGTGCCTATTTCCATGGGTACAGGTGCTGCTTGATATTTTTCTTTTTCTGGATAAGTTTGATATGGTTTTTTGGAGGTAACTTCTTGTTGATGTTTTTCATATCTCCTTTCACGGTATCTCCTATCCATGGTGATACAAACTTTGATTAAAGCTTCTAGAGTCTCGGGGAAATCTACTCTTGATAGCTCATCTTTTAGGTATTCAGATAAGCCCAACCGGAACTGGTTTTTTAGGCTTACTGAATTCCATTGTGAGTCAGTGGCCCATAACTGAAAGTCAGCTATGTAGTCTTCCACTGCTCGTTTGCCCTGTCGAAGGGATCTTAAACGTTGCTCTGCTGTCTGTTGTTTATTCACATCCTCATATAAAACAGCCATAGTACAAAAGAAATCTTCCAATGAATTTAATATTGGATCCTCAGATTCCAAAAACCTGTCTGCCCATGCTCTGGGTTCGCCAGACAAATAAGAGATGGTTGTGAAAACTTTAATTTTTTCTGTGCGATAGGTTCTAGGTTTTAGAGAAAATAGCAAAATACAGGCGTTTTTGAATTCTCTAAATTTGGTACGATCTCCAGAGAATGGTATGGGAGGGTTTACCTGAGGTTCAGGCATTTCATTAGTCTTTTGAGTGATAAATTCATTTATAACCCTTTTTAATGTGCTATTTTCATTTTTTAGCTCAGTTAATCCTTGAGCTAATATTTCAACTTTCTGATTTAATGTAGTAATTTGATTGGATATTTCAACAGGATACATAATCAATTCTGCAATTGTGAATATATATAAAAAAAATCACTATTTTTATGGCTTGATTATTCTGTAACAATCTGTTATTCTCTTTTAACAAAGTTAAAAGATATGTTACTTTTTCACTGAGTGTATGCTGCCATAAACTCCCAATTATCATATCTTAGATGTTAGGATTTATTATGGTAGCAATTTATCTGAATGGATTTAAATGGTGGATATAACACAAGTTGTAAGTCTTAACAAACACATGTTATCTTTTGATAATAACAGATATTGAATTAGTAATTCTTGAAAGAAATTTATAACTGGCTATCAAGATGTGGTTATGCACTTGTAGCAAGATATTGTTCATACATAAAGTTAGCGTTTTAGAAAGTTTGATCAAGCAGGATAAATATGGTTCAATCAATGTAGTAGTGATTTTCGTATGAATAATATTACGCATTGAGTTCATAACAATATACTGTGACTAAGGTCATTGAGAATAAAGTCATACCTTGAAGTAGAAATTTTATCTTACTGTGCCTTTTGGAGTAAAGGGGGATCGAGTAGAACTTTGTGTTTGCAAACACGGAAGCTTCGGTCTTTAGGCGCGCAGTCTACAGCTGGTCTGAGCAGAACGGGAGCTGCGTAGCACATCCAGCTGATCAGTGAAGAGCGGGTGACGTCACCAAGTTCCGACTTAGTTCACGGAGATAGTTGCAGCGCTGTTGTAGATCCAATGGTAAATCAAGTTACAGGTTGAATTTATTAATATAAGAACTTAGTTCCCAAACTCTGTTCAGATGTCACACTAAAGAGATGGTAAAAGGATTGAAGTATTAGTACTGAAAATAGTAATGAAAACTTAAGGCTTAAAATGGATATCAGCAAATAAAGGGAGCAGCAGTACTTCCCTCAGTGATCCAATAATCAAGCAATGAACACTGGAAGTACTGATCTTAAATAGGGTGTAGGAATGGGGAGGAGATTTGACTTAAAGGCAAAGTTAGGAAGTCAAATCCTGACAGCCAGGCCCACTTGCCAAGTTAGTGGCAACACTCACATTTGTTGTAACAGTAGTGTAAATATTTAATAAAAAAACTTTTTTGACTGTGAAACATCAGTCTGCTAGTGTAATATAATTGCAGTTGCCTGCCTGCCAGCGTGTGTGCCAGGCCCACTTGCCAAGTTAGTGGTACCATTCATATTTGTTGTAACAGTAGTGTAAATATTTAAAAAAAAACTTTTTTGACTGTGAAACATCAGTCTGCTAGTGTAATCTAATTGCAGTTGCCTGCCTGCCAGCTTGTGTGCCAGGCCCACTTGCCAACTAGTGCCACCAATGATATTTGTTATAACAGTAGTGTAAATATTTAATAAAAAAACTTTTTTGACTGTGAAACATCAGTCTGCTAGTGTAATCTTATTGCAGTTGCCTGCCTGCCAGCGTGTTTGCCAGGCCCACTTGCCAAGTTAGTGGCACCACTCATATTTGTTATAACAGTAGTGTAAATATTTTAAAAAAAACTTTTTTGACTGTGAAACATCAGTCTGCTAGTTTACACTAATTGCAGTTGCCTGCCTGCCAGAGTGTGTGCCAGGCCCACTTGCCAAGTTAGTGGCAACACTCATATTTGTTGTAACAGTAGTGTAAATATTTAATAAAAAAACTTTTTTGACTGTGAAACATCAGTCTGCTAGTGTAATCTAATTGCAGTTGCCTGCCTGCCAGCGTGTGTGCCAGGCCCACTTGCCAAGTTAGTGGTACCACTCATATTTGTTGTAACAGTAGTGTAAATATTTTAAAAAAAACTTTTTTGACTGTGAAGCATCAGTCTGCTAGTGTAATCTAATTGCAGTTGCCTGCCTGCCTGCCAGCGTGTGTGCCAGGCCCACTTGCCAACTAGTGCCACCAATCATATTTGTTATAACAGTAGTGTAAATACTTAATAAAAAAACTTTTTTGACTGTGAAACATCAGTCTGCTAGTGTAATCTAATTGCAGTTGCCTGCCTGCCAGTGTGTGTGCCAGGCCCACTTGCCAAATTAGTGGCACCACTCATATTTGTTTTAACAGTAGTGTAAATATTTTAAAAAAAACTTTTTTGACTGTGAAACATCAGTCTGCTAGTGTAATCTAATTGCATTTGCCTGCCTGCCAGCGTGTGTGCCAGGCCCACTTGCCAACTAGTGGCACCACTCATATCTGTTGTAACAGTAGTGTAAATATTTTTTACAAAAACTTTTTTGACTCTGAAACATCAGTCTGCTAGTGTAATCTAATTTCAGTTGCCAGGCCATCCTGCCACTGCCAGACTGTGTGTCAGGCTCACAGCATATACTGTGCCTACATCCTCAGTGCTACCAGTCATATCTGGTGTAACATTAGTGTAAATTTAAAAAAAAACAACTTTTACATCAGTCTGCTAGTGTAATCTAATTGCAGTTGCCAGGCCAGCCTGCCACTGCCAGCCTGTGTGTCAGGCTCACAGCATATACTGTGCCTACTTCCTCAGTGCCACCACTCATATCTGTTGTAACATTAGTGTAATTTTTTAAAAAAAAAACTTTTATATCAGTCTGCTAGTGTAATCTAATTGCAGTTGCCTACTCTCCAGCGTGTGTGCCAGGCCCATTTGCCAAGTAGTGCCACCAATCATATTTGTTATAACAGTAGTGTAAATATTTAATAAAAAAACTTTTTGACTGTGAAACATCAGTCTGCTAGTGTAATATAATTGCAGTTGCCTGCCTGCCAGCGTGTGTGCCAGGCCCACTTGCCAAGTTAGTGGCACCACTCATATTTGTTGTAACAGTAGTGTAAATATTTTAAAAACATTTTTTTGACTGTGAAACATCAGTCTGCTAGTGTAATCCAGTTTCAGTTGCCAAGCCAGCCTGCCACTGCCAGCCTGTGTGTCAGGCTCACAGCATATACTGTGCCTACTTCCTCAGTGCCACCACTCATATCTGGTGTAACATTAGTGTAAACATTTTTAAAAAAAACTTTTACATCAGTCTGCTAGTGTAATCTAATTGCAGTTGCCTGCCACTGCCAGCATGTGTGCCAGGCCCACTTGCCAAGTAGTGCCACCAATCATATTTGGTATAACAGTAGTGTAAATATTTAAAAAAAAAACTTTTTTGACTGTGAAACATCAGTCTGCTAGTGTAATCTTATTGCAGTTGCCTGCCTTCCAGCGTGTTTGCCAGGCCCACTTGACAAGTTAGTGGCACTACTCATATTTGTTGTAACAGTAGTGTAAATATTTAAAAAAAAAAAATTGACTGTGAAACATCAGTCTGCTTTTTTGTGTCAGGCTCACAGCGTATACTGTGTCCACTTGCCCAGTGCCACCACTAATATCTTGTTTAATAGTAGTGTAAGTGTACATTTAAAAAAAATAAACTTTTTGGATTGTGAAACATTGTCTGCTTTTTTTGTGTCAGGCTCACAGTGTATACTGTGCCCACTTGCCCAGTGGCACCACTCATATTTTGTTTAATAGTAGTGTAAGTCTACATTTAAAAAAAAAATGACAGGCAGAGGCAGGCCACCCTGCAGGTGCCGTCGTGGTTGTGGTGCTGTGATTCCCTTTGACCCTACAATAATGCCCAGTGTTCAGAGGCCACGTACCATGAACACGAAAAGTTCTGAGGAGGATCTAGTTGACTGGCTAACACAGGACACTCAATCTTCTACATCTTCCGCTCGGAACCTTGACGCACCATCCATCTCCAGCTTAGCTTCGGGCACCTCTCAAGTGACCAGTGCCACCAACACTAGAACCACAGCCACTTCAGTTGATCTGTCAGAGGAGTTATTGACACATCAGTTGGAAGAAATGAGTGATGCGCAACCATCATTGGCAGACGATGTAGATAACAGTGATATGTCTCAGTCAGGCAGCATTACAGACATGGACGTACAGTGTGATGATGATGATGATGATGATGTTGTACCCGCTGCTGCATCCTTTGTTGATTTGTCAGATACAAGTGAAGCAGTTGATGATGATGCATCCGTGGATGTCACGTGGGTGCCTGCTAGAAGAGAAGAAGAAGAGGGGGAAAGTTCAGATGGGGAGACAGAGAGGAGGAGACGAGTTGGAAGCAGGGGGAGGTCGTAGCAAGGAGATAGTGGCACAGTCAGACAGCATGCATCGGCACCCGGGGTCAGCCAGACAGCACGCCAATCAACGCATGCTGTTGCTACCACCAGAATGCCATCATTGCAGAGCTCAGCAGTGTGGCATTTTTTTGTGTGTCTGCCTCTGACAACAGCGATGCTATTTGCAACCTGTGCCAAAAGAAACTGAGTCGTGGGAAGTCCAACACCCACCTAGGTACAACTGCTTTGCGAAGGCACATGATCTCACATCACAAACGACGATGGGATGAACACATGAGTAGAAGCAGCACACAAACTCAAAGCCGCCATCCTCCTCCTGGTCCAGCATCTTCAGCCACGTCAACCCCTGCTGTACTCCTTGCCTCCTCTCAACCATCTGCCACTCAGTCTCTCTTCCGTAGCAGTTCCTGGTTATCTGCCCACAGTCAGGTGTCTGTCAAGGACATGTTTGAGCGTAAGAAGCCAATGTCCCAAAGTCACCCCCTTGCCTGGTGTCTGACAGCTGGCTTGTCTGAACTCTTAGCCCGCCAGCTTTTACCATACACGCTGGTGGAGTCTGAGGCATTCAAAAATATTTATATATATATATATATATATATATATCTATTGGGACACCGCAGTGGAAGGTACCCAGCCGAAATTTCTTTTCACAAAAGGCAATCCCCAACCTGTACTCGATTGTGCGAAAGGAAGTAATGGCATATCTGGCACACAGTGTTGGGGCAAGGGTCCATCTGACCACTGATAGCTGGTCTGCAAAGCATGGTCAGGGCAGGTATATCACCTACACTGTGGATTGGGTAAACCTGCTGATGGCTGCCAAGCATGGAATGCATGGCTCTGCAGAGGAGTTGGTGACACCGCCACGACTTGCAGGCAGGCCTGCTGCTACCTCCTCTACTCCTCCTACTCCATCCTCTTCCATAACCTCTTCCTCGGCTGAGTCCTCTTCTGCTGCTGTGTCTTGCTCCACAACAACGGCACCCCCCAGCTCCCCAGGTACTATGCCACATCCCGGATACGGCAGTGTCACGCCGTCTTGGGGTTTACTTGCCTAAAAGCAGAGAGTCACACCACAGCAGCACTCCTGTTTGCCCTGAACGCACAGGTGGATCAGTGGCTGACTCCGCACCAACTGGAGATTGGCAAAGTGGTTTCTGACAATGGAAGTAATTTGGTGGCGGCATTGAAATTCGGCAAGTTGACACATGTGCCGTGCATGGCACATGTGTGTAATTTGATTGTACAACGCTTTGTGCATAAGTACCCAGGCTTACAGGACATCCTGAAGCAGGCCAGGAAGGTGTGTGGCCATTTCAGGCGTTCCTACATGGCCATGGTGCACTTGTCAGATATCCAGCGGCGAAACAACCTGTCAGTGAAGCGCTTGATTTGCGACAGCCCGATAAGTTGGAATTCAAAACTCCTAATGTTCGACCGCCTGCTCCAACAAGAAAAAGCTGTTACTGAGTATTTGTATGACCGGGGTGCTAGAAAAGCCTCTGGGGAGCTGGGGATTTTTTTGCCACGTTACTGGACGCTCATGCGCAATGCCTGTAGGCTCATGAGTCCTTTTGAGGAGGTGACAAACCTAGTCAGTCGCACTGAAGGCACCATCAGCGACATCATACCATTTGTTTTCTTCCTGGAGCGTGCCCTGCGAAGAGTGCTGGATCAGGCCGTAGATGAGCGTGAAGAGGAAGAGGAAGAGTTGTGGTCACCATCACCACCAGAAACAGCCTTATCAGCATTGATTGCTGGACCAGCGGAAACGCAGGAAGAGGATTGTGAGGAAGAGGAGTCAGAGGAGGAATGTGGCTTTGAGGAGGAGGAGGAAGACCAAGCACAACAGGCATCGCAGGGTGCTCGTTGTTGTCACCTACCTGGTACCTGTGGTGTTGTACGTGGCTGGGGGGAAGAAGATACCTTTAGTGAGATCAGTGAGGACGAGGAACGGGACATGAGTAGCTCGGCATCCAACCTTGTGCAAATGGGGTCTTTCATGCTGTGTTGCCTGTTGAGGGACACTTGTATAAAAAAGCTGAAGGAGAACAAACCGTACTGGGTGTCCACGCTGCTAGACCCCCGGTATAAGCATAAAGCGACTGAAATGTTAACAAATTCCCGCAAGTCGGAAAGGATGGAGCAGTTCAAAAATAAATTAAAATGTATGCTTTACACAGCATATAAGGGTGATCTAACAGTGGAAGAGATGAAAGTAATACTCGTCCTCCCATGATCACGACGGCAAGGACAGGACGCTTTCCAGATGTGTTGTTGATGAAGGACATGCAGACCTTTTTAAGTCCTATGCATCGCCACAGCCCTTCTGGATCCAGCCTCGGAGAACGACTCAACCGACAGGTAGCAGACTACCTCGCATTAACTGCGGATCTCGACACTCTGAGGAGCGATGAACCCCTTGACTACTGGGTGTGCAGGCTTGACCTGTGGCCTGAGTTATCCCAATTTGCACTAGAACTTCTGGCCTGTCCCGCTTCAAATGTCCTGTCAGAAAGGACCTTCAGTGCAGCAGGAGGTATTGTCACTGAGAAGAGAAGTCGCCTAGGTCAAAAAAGTCTTGATTATCTCACCTTTATTAAAATGAATGAGGGATGGATCCCGAAGGGACTGACATTGGGCGATACATTTGAGTAAAAAAGGCCTGATGAGATGAGCTGCCTTGGGCTAAAAATGGTCCACATGCTGCTGTATTTTATCTTCGAATGCCGCATGACTTGCGTGACTTATCCGCCAACAACTAGGGTTCAAGCCGCAATGTTTTAGGGCACTTTCTAACTGTCAAACAAACATCAATTTTTCTGGCAGCTGCTACAGCAGCGGCTGCAACAATAACTAATTTTTCAGGCATGTGTACATGCCTAATTTTTCTGGCCTCTGGTGCTGCACTGTGGCTTCAAAACCCAAACCAAAAAAAGGCACATAACAGGGATTAAACTGCTAAGAATAGTACTACTTAACACACCACTCATATCTGGTGGCACAGTAGATTACATGCGCAGTGCCCCAAATTTGAAGTAGGAGGACCTCCGGGTTCCTAAAATCGATGCCATACCTGTACTCGATTGTGCAAAAGGAAGTCATGGCATATGGGGTCTTTCATGCTGTCGTACCTGTTGAGAGTCGGGGACCCTCATATAAAAAGGCTGAAGGAGAACGACCTGTACTGGGTGTCCAAGCATCTTTTTCCATCTCCCGGTTCCTAAAATCCATGCCATATACACGTCCCCTGATAGGGGACACCGCAGTGGAAGGTACCCGGCCACAATTTCTTTGCACAAAAGGCAATCCCGGACCCCATCCTGTACTCGATTGTGCAAAAGGAAGTAACCTTACCATGGGTCACAGACCGCACATCTTGTAATTCTCTGTCTGTGAAATTATATATCTATCAAATCTATCTATTTATCTATAAAATCTATCTAACTATCAATCGTATCTATCAAATGTATATTGCATCTATTGATCTATGTAATTCGTATCTATCAAATGTATATTGCATCTATTGATCTATGTAATTCGTATCTATCAAATGTATATTGCATCTATTGATCTATGTAATTCGTATCTATCATATGTATATTGCATCTATTGATCTATGTTATTCATATCTATCAAATGTATATTGCATCTATTGATCTATGTAATTCGTATCTATCAAATGTATATTGCATCTATTGATCTATGTAATCTATGTATCTATCTATCAAATCTATCTATCTTGTGGCCGGACTGTTTTGTGACAGCCACTTGTGTTTCTGCCAAATTTGAAGTAGGAGGACTGACCAAGCATCTTTTTCCATCTTTCGGTTCCTAAATTCAATGCCATATACACCTCCCCCGATAGGGGGAGTAACAGGTATTAAACTGATCAGAATAGTACTACTTAACACACCACTCATATCTGGTGGCACAATAGATTGCACGTGCAGTGCCCCAAATTTGAAGCAGGAGGACCGACCAAGCATCTTTTTCTATCTCCCGGTTCCTAAAATCCATGCCATATACACATCCCTGTTGCCGCAACTGCCTCTGGGAACCTTACCATGGGTCCCAGGCCACACGTCTTGTAATTCTCTGTCTGTGAAATTATATATCTATCAAATCTATCTCTTTATCTATCAAATCTATCTAACTATCAATCATATCTATCAAATGTATATTGCATCTATTTTTCTATGTAATTCGTATCTATCAAATGTATATTGCATCTATTGATCTATGTAATTCGTATCTATCAAATGCATATTGCATCTATTGATCTATGTAATTCGTATCTATCAAATGTATATTGCATCTGTTGATCTATGTAATTCATATCTATCAAATGTATATTGCATCTATTGATCTATGTAATTCATATATATCAAATGTATTTTGCATCTATTGATCTATGTAATTCGTATCTATCAAATGTATATTGCATCTATTGATCTATGTAATTCGTATCTATCAAATGTATATTGCATCTATTGATCTATGTTATCTATGTATCTATCTATCAAATATATCTATCTCATGGTTGTGCAAATGGACTGTTTGCGGTTGTTTGCGGTGCGTTACACGGGGAGTTTGGTCTGTCACTGCGAAGCGTGCGTAACCCTTAAACTACCTGATCGATACAACATCATACCTGATGTTTTAGAGCACATTATTCCAAACAATTTAGGAATGTTAGGTGATTTATGCCCTTTATGGCTTAAAACCAGACTCTGCATCAACTATGTAATTTTCCATGGGAGTTTTGCCATGGATCCCCCTCCGGCATGCCACAGTCGCGAACCGAAAATTTTCGGTTCGCAACATCACTAGTCACAGCGTGATCCTTGCTTGCACAATACATGCAGAGGTTAGAGAGTCGACGCCTTGTTTTCTCTTGTAAAGTTAAAGGCCCTTTGAGAGTCCCAATATCCATTGCGACAGGTCCGGTACTCAGTTTGTCATGCTGAGGTGGTTGATATCTCCTTGTGAAAAGGTCTGGGCTTTGTTCTCTCTCTATATCTCCGGTCGATAGATATGCAGCGTTTTATAAGTGAGTCTAGGATTTCAGGTAGCTCTACACGAGAAAGCTCATCATTTAGGTACTCCGATAGCCCGAGACGGAACTGGTTTTTCAGGCTAACTGTGTTCCATAGTGAATCTGTAGCCCAGAGCTGAAACTCTGCGATATAGTCCTCTACTGTCCTTTTACCCTGTCTCAGGGCTCTTAAGTTAAGTTCGGCTGTGTTTTGTTTGTTTGTGTCCTTATAGAGAGTTGACATGGCTTTAAAGAATTCTTCTAGGGAATCCAGGAATGGATCGCCTAATTCAAAAAATCTGTCACCCCAGGCTCTGGGCTCCCCAGTAAGATAGGAGATAGTGGTACAGACTTTTATTCTTTCTGAACAGTATGTTCTAGGTTTCATACTGTACAGTAGCAAGCAAGAATTTTTAAATTCACAGGACTTGGAGCGGACCCCTGAGAAAGGTTGTGGGAGGTTAATATGAGGTTCTGGATGTTCAGTAGATTTTTGAGAGAAATAATCATTCATGAGCCTTTTTAGCGTATTGTTCTCTATTTGAACTTCATTAAGAAAAGGCCCCGGATGACAGCATGGAAGAAGGGCACCTGTGACCCCACTTCACCCCCAGGAGTGGATTATTCCAGAGGGGTGGGGTTGGGGAACTGTTATAAGTCCCAGCACTGGAAGTGAGGTCACAGGTGCCTTTCTGGAGCAGCACGGTAGGAGGTGTGTTGTACACTTACTTACCTGAAGATGGAGGCCTTGTTGCAGGAGTTGCTGTCGGCGGCAAGGAGAAATGGCGAAGGTTGGATCCGGCAGCAGTTGTCCACGGCTGGGGAGGCAGCCACAACAGGTCCGGTGGTGGAGGCGGCAGTCGGGAGCGGAAGACGGCCGGCCAGGAGGTCGAGGCCACCGGAACGCTTGAGCCCGGAGGTCGGCAGGAGGAGATCCGGTCGGGAGAGGAGCCAGCCAGCAGGTCCACAGGAACAGGCGAGGTCGGAGAACGGCAGAGGCCAACGGACTGGAGCGGGAGCTGAGGCCCGGCCGAGGGCGGCGCCGGGGGCTGACGTCATCACGGCACGTCAGCAGGCGGAAACAGGGACATCGAGAGGTCACGGCAGAGCAGGACGGACCGGGAGAAGCGCTCGGGAGTCAGGTAAGCAGCTGAGTTATCGAAGATTGGGGGCCTGAAGGCTGAGCTATCGAAGAGGTGTTTAAGGGGTGGCGGGACGGCAAAGGGCCAGCAAATTATAAGCCCGTAACGCCGGGATAACGGGGAATTCAGAGAAAGAAAAATATGGGACAACTGGCTGGAGGGTAGGCCCGGCTGGGAATGGGCCCCCGGGGGGGGGGGGTAACAGCTAACGGGGGCCTATAGGGTTGGCACGGCCAGGCATGAGGCCGGGGGGGAGGGCCGTTGCTTATTGGGAAGGTATAAGCAAAAAAAAAAAAAAAATAGAGGGCCCGGGATGGTTTGCGCGGCCAGGGATAAGGCTGGGGGGGGGGGGGGGGGCTAGGTTTTTGGCGGCAAAGAAATGGGAAGCCATAAGTAGGGGCAGACACGGGTTAGCAGCCGGGAATAAGGCCTGGTATTGATGCGGGTCAGCCGCGGGTGACGGCTGGGAGCAAGGCCGGGGGGGGGGGGGGGGGGGGATTTTGCTATGTCCTAAATTCCGTAGTTAGTAGGCAGTCTAGCCTGGGGGGGCGGTCTGGAGTTAGACAGGACTTCCTCCTTTGCAGCGTGGGAGAGCTGGTTTTAATGCACTTCCTTTTGCGGGTCATTATGTATTTTCCATCATGTTTCTATTGTAATGTTGTTCCCTCCCCTCTCCCCTCCCTCTCCTCTCTTCCTTTCCTTTCTTTTGCCCCTTTCTCTCCCCCCCCCTCTCTCCTTTCCCCCCTTCCCCCCCCCCCTCCCCTCCCCTTCTTCTTTTCGGTCGGGTCCTTGAGAGGGGAGGGTCGGGTATTGATAGGACGGGGATACAGGGGCCAGGTACCCAGTTTGGTGGATAGGGATAGGGGGTAACAAGTGCTCGGTAGTATGGGGTTTCCAAAAAAAAAAAAAAAAAGAGAGGTGATGGGGTAAATAGTGACGAATAAAGAAAGGGGTTATATGGTGGATTGTGGAGGGGATGGTGGGGTTTTTGTGGAAGGGCAGGTTTAATGATATGTTGTGTTGCATTGGTGACCAGGGGAGAGCTGAGAGTGGAGGCTCAGGACGCCTCTGGAAGAGGCACTACAACGCAGCAGGACCGGTTTACGGAGCCACCGCTTGAGCTCAACGCCAGTGGTGACTTTCCAGATGAAGAGGAGGATCCCTTGGAAGGCACTTCAGCAGGACCGGTAACGGCGAGTCAGGTAGGAGATCTGTCCGCCTTGGCGCAGATTTTACAGTTATTGTCTCCTCAATGGAGTGGAGGGGGGCAGGGAGCAGGGCTCCAAGGGGAAGGGACGGGGGGTAGGGGGGTTTCAGAAGGGAGAGAGGTTACGGCTATATCTACATTGCAGGCGCCAGTAGCAGGAGGTGGGACCGGGAGAAGAGACACGCGGCCGGACAGGACGGCGACCTCGGGAGTGCGCAGGAGGTCTAGGTCGCCGCGGAGGAGGACAAGAGGAGGAGGATCACCAGCATCACCCACCTGGGCTCGGGTGGACAGGAGCCGCGACCGGAGCAGGTACGGCAGGGGGAGGTCACCTGCCCGAAGGGAAGCGGTACGGAGGAGGTTGGACGTGAGCAGAGGAAGGGAAGAAGTAGACAGGGACAGAGGCCGCGGGGAGGAAGCAAGGCCAGTACGCGAGGAGGGCGCAGGAACGGTGCAGCAGCCAGCAGGTGAGGTGGCTGGTGGGGCACCAAGTGTGAATGTGGCTGTGCCTGGTGAGAGGGAAGCTATGGTTTCAGGTTTGAGAGCTTTACTTGCGTCGTTTGAAAACCCGGGAAGGGGGACTTCGGTGGCGGCAGCGTGGACCACGCCAGGGCTTACCCCGGCTGTGGGGGGGCCGCAAGTAGCGGCGGCAAGCTTGGAAACCCCTGCGAGCAATGGGGGAGAGGTGGTTAGGGTGCCAGAAAGCGCATTACGGAGACCATGTCTCTGTTCGGTTGGCCCTTTAGGGATTCACTTAACCAGTGAATTGAGAGAAAAGATCGGAAAACGGGAATTTATAGAGATTTTCTCCCTGTTACCCCTGGAGCATGTTCTGGAGGTTAAGGAGGATGAGAAAGAAAAAGGGAAAAAGGAGGAGGAGGAGCGTAAGAAGCGTTGGCGTAAACTGCCAAAGACATTTATTAATTGGTCGCGTGCCTTTCGCATCTTGGCGAGTGTCATATGCGAGAAGACCCCAGATCAGGGGGCTTCCTTGTTTTGTTATTACGACGAAATCTCCAGTGCATACGGGACCTACGGGGGAATGGCGTGGTGGCGGTACGACGAGGGCTTTAGGCAGCGGTTGGCGGTTCGGCCGGAGATGCGGTGGGACGACAGAGATATGAGCATTTGGCTCGAGATGATGACCCCCTTGAGGGGTGGACATTCCTTTCGGGGCTCTGGGCAAACGCCCAGGGGCGGGGTCCCTGGGGGGTCTGGACCTGCCCTTAGAAAAGGAGTATGTTTCCAGTTCAACGACGGGCAATGTAAGTTTGGGGCCTCGTGCAAATACAAGCACGAGTGTTCCGGTTGCGGAGGTGTGCACCCTTTCGCAAAATGCTTCAAGAAGGGTAAGCAAGGGTCCCGGTCGGGGGATGTGGGTGCATCGGGCGCGGACGCCGGTGAGGGTCGAAAAGATGGCCCCATGGTTAGAGGCTTACGCCAATAAGCGCGGTCGCGCGGTAGATGCGGAGCTACTACTTACGGGTTTTAGCTCGGGCTTTACGATTCCATTTAGAGGGGAGCGGACGGAAGGGGTCCCGAACAATTTAAAGTCTGCTAGGGTACACCCGGGGGTACTAAGAGAGAAAATTGGGAAAGAAGTACGATTGGGCAGGATGGCGGGTCCATTTTTGGACCCCCCATTGCCGGACCTGAGGGTATCACCACTGGGGGTGGTTCCTAAAAAGGCCCCTGGGCAATTCCGCATGATCCACCACCTGTCGTACCCTAAGGGACTGTCGGTCAATGATGGTATTGATCCGGAATTGGTCGCGGTGAAATATGCGTCGTTCGACAAGGCCGTGGGGTTAGTGAGAGCGGCGGGTAAAGGGGCTTTAATGGCGAAAGCAGACGTTGAGTCTGCTTTTCGGCTGCTCCCGGTGCACCCTCGGTGTCACCATCTGTTGGGATGCATGATGGACGGAGCCTTTTACGTGGATCTTTGCCTCCCGATGGGATGCTCAATTTCATGTTCCTATTTCGAGAGTTTCAGCTCCTTTGTAGAGTGGGTAGTGAAGCAAGCATCGGGGATTTCATCTATGGTGCATTACCTAGATGACTTCCTGTTTGTCGGTCCGGCCGGTTCGGCGGACTGTGATCATTTGGTTCAGGTTTTTGGGCAGGTGGCGGGGGAATTTGGTATCCCTGTGGCCTCAGATAAGTCAGAAGAGCCTACGACGTCATTGAGTTTTTTGGGAATCCAAATGGATTCCATTAAGATGGAGTGCAGGTTACCGGAGGACAAGTTATCTGACCTCAAAATGGTGATCGGCGGGATGCTGGCAAGAACGAAAGCTACCCTAAGGGATATTCAATCTTTATTGGGAAAGTTGAATTTTGCCTGCAGGATAATTCCCATTGGCCGAATATTTTGCAGACGTTTGTCATTGCTGACGGTTGGAGTTTCTGACCCAAGACACCATGTCAGGTTGACGAGAGAGGTCAAGGAGGACTTGAAGGTGTGGCGAACTTTCCTGGAGGAATTCAATGGGCAGGTGATCATGCAGGAAACAGGCTGGTCGGACGACCAGCTGTGTTTATTTACAGATGCAGCAGGAGCTCACGGTTTTGGGGCCTATTTGAACGGCCAGTGGTGTGCGGGCAGATGGCCCGAAGTATGGGCCGAATGGGGCCTGACCAGGAACTTAACTTTTTTGGAATTATTCCCGCTGGTCGTGGCCCTAAAAATTTGGCCGGAGCAGCTGGGCAACAAAAGGGTTTGTTTCCATTCGGACAACCAGGGAGTGGTATGGGCAATCAACCGGTTAACGGCGAACTCGCCGGCGGTGATACGGCTCCTGAGGGTGTTTGTTTTGGAGTGCCTGAGATGCAATATATCTTTCAGGGCGGTGCATGTCCCGGGACGGTTTAACGTTATTGCTGACGCTTTGTCACGATTTCAGTGGGACAGGTTCCGGGAAGTGGCCCCATAAGCGGAGCGGGACGGAATTGCATGTCCAGAGGACTTGTGGTACCTGGGTTGCCAGGAATGGTGAGGTTAATCAGAGGGGCATTGGCTCCTAACACATGGAGGGCTTACGCCCGAGTGTGGAAGCAGTGGGAGCGGGTGCTACTGGATGAGCAGTGCCAAGGATACAGGAGGAGTGATTTCCTGTTATGGATGAGCTGGGTAGGTTCCTGGGAGAGGGAAGGGCTATCGCCCTCTGAAGTTCGGAAGAGGATGGCAGCAATGGCTTTCCTTTTTCGATTGCTGGGTATTGAGGATCTTACAAAAAATTTTGTGACCAGAATGGCAGTCAGGGGGATGTGTAGGAGGGGATTCCGGACGGATGGTCGGAGGCCAATTACTTTTGCAATTTTGCAGGGGTTGGTGTCGGAGCTGGATAGGGTGTGTTCCTCAAGGTATGAGGTTCTGTTATTCAAAACGGCGTTTGTACTGGCTTTCTTTGGAGCGTTCAGGGTGTCGGAGCTGGTGGGAAAGAACCGTTGGGATGCGAGCGGAATGGGTAGGCAGGATGTAGCGGTGGCGGAAGGGGCAGTAGAGTTACGGGTCAGGAGGTCCAAGACGGACCAGGAGGGTAGAGGGACAGTAGTGGTTTTGCAGGCAATTGGCGGGGATTGTTGCCCAGTACGGGCGGTGCGAGAATACCTAGAGGTGGCCGGCTCTGGGGCAGGTCCGTTGCTGGTACATGCGGACGGGACGTCACTGTCGCGTTTCCAGTTTGTGGCAATAATGCGAAGGGTCTTGGGTTTGATGGGAATTGGGGGCCCGGAGTTTGGTTCGCATTCGTTCAGAATAGGTGCGGCGACGGAGGCGGCTAATTTGGGGTTGGATGCTTCGGTGATTAGGAGGATTGGGAGATGGAGATCAGAGCGTTTTCGGGGGTATGTGAGACCGGGTTTGGTGTCCCAAAGGGGGGGGTACTGATAACTTTTAATTTGTTTGGCAGAGCCGGGGAAGTGTTGGATCGTAGGACATTCCTATGTGTACTGGGCGAGGAAGGCAGCGGCAGTGAAGCCAGATGGGACTCAGTTGGGCTTTGGCAGGGACCATGTTATCATCAGATGGTTCGGGATTCGGGGCATGAAATGGTCCCAAGTGGTGGGCACGGTGGTTGAGCACGCCAGGCTTTTCTCCCCCCCGAAAGTATTAGTGGTGCATTCAGGTGGAAATGACTTGGGATGTATGCCACAAAAAGAACTGATTGAGGACATCAAAAGAAGTTTCGATAGATTGTGTCAGCTGTTTCCAGGTATGGTCCTGGTTTGGTCGGAGATTGAGAGTAGGGTAGTTTGGAGATCGGCGTGGGATGCAAAAAAGCTGGAGGCTTCCAGGCGAAAGGTCAATAGGACTATATCTGGGTACGTAAAGGGGCTAGGGGGCGTTGGCTTACGCCACGTAGAGTTCGAAGGGGAGTCGGGTAAATGTTTTTACCTAAAGGATGGAGTGCACCTCAATGAAGTAGGGCTACATTTATTTAATTTTACTCTTCGGGAGGGAATAGAAAAGGCCTTAGCTTTGGTTGGCGGTACTCGCTAGGGAGCGAGTTGTGGCGGAAGTGCTTGCTAATTTCTGTTGAGGCTTACGCCTAATGGAATATGGTGGCAGTTATGGAGGTGTAAGCTAAGGAATGTGAGGAACGCCCAGCCCTGGAAGGGGTGGGGGCTTATAGGAAAATAAGAGCAAGCACTGAGGTGGATTGTAAATATTGTTGAAAGTTAAGTGAAATGTTAATTTATTGGTTTGTTTAATAAATAAGCTGCGGCCTTTTCTCTCCCAATCAGGTGTTGTGTGTTTATTGATCAAGTAACGAGTAGTGGGAAAACGTGGGGTCAAGAAAAGGCCCCGGATGACAGCATGGAAGAAGGGCACCTGTGACCCCACTTCACCCCCAGGAGTGGATTATTCCAGAGGGGTGGGGTTGGGGAACTGTTATAAGTCCCAGCACTGGAAGTGAGGTCACAGGTGCCTTTCTGGAGCAGCACGGTAGGAGGTGTGTCCCGCCCTCCCTCCCTGAATGGTGAATTAAGTGATGTCGCAGCGCAGGCGGAAGTGCTTGCTAATTTCTGTTGAGGCTTACGCCTAATGGAATATGGTGGCAGTTATGGAGGTGTAAGCTAAGGAATGTGAGGAACGCCCAGCCCTGGAAGGGGTGGGGGCTTATAGGAAAATAAGAGCAAGCACTGAGGTGGATTGTAAATATTGTTGAAAGTTAAGTGAAATGTTAATTTATTGGTTTGTTTAATAAATAAGCTGCGGCCTTTTCTCTCCCAATCAGGTGTTGTGTGTTTATTGATCAAGTAACGAGTAGTGGGAAAATGTGGGGTCAAGGCCCTGTGCTTAAATATCCACTTTCTGATTCAAAGTGGTTATCTCATTAGCAATTTCTGTAGATTCATTATATATTTGTAAGGTTAACTATTACTTTTTTAAGTCTTGATTATTCTGCAATATCCCGGCACTTCTTTTAACTTTTGCAGTAGCTGTATAAATATGTGAATGTAGATAATTCCAGTCATACACTTCTTAATGGGTAAGTAAGAGTGTGAGCAATTGGGAGTAACAATTTAGTAAACCTTACAAAATATGATTTCCCTCATATAAGACATAAATCTTATAGAAATCTATAAAACCAGTGGTCTGGGTGAAGATCTGTAATTTATGATATATAATGCTTGCCTTTAAGGAAGTCGTTTTATATAAGTGTTAGTTAGCAGTTAGAAAAGCACTTAGTTTACATAACACAGTTCCTTAATCGTTAATTCATATAAGTATTCAGCAGGATTAGTATTTTCAGTACTTGGTTTGGACTTAGGTTTATAAGCAAGTATAGGCAGAGTTAATTCAAGTGTTAGCCGAGATGCAATTCTTAACTAAGAAAGGTTTCATTTACAGACCTGATGGATAATGTCCTTTGCGAAGCGAATATCTCACCCAGAGCTGAAGCACAGGCCAAACCATTTTTCTTAGCAGAAGAGAGGAGCTGCGGTGTGTGCGTCTGCACGCTGTGAGTCTGGGTGATGATGTCACAGTTAGTCTACACGCTGTGCAGAGCCGGGTGTAGCCTGAGGAGAGACAGTGAATACAGAGGGAGACCTAGGTAGGCAAACTTCGGTGATACATAGTAAATATCCTTTCTGAGGAGAAGTGAGGAAAAGAGAGTTAGTTGATGAAGATTTTAGCATATAACGATATGCAGCAGAGCTTGATTGAAGCGTTTCAGGAGAAGTAGTACTGTGCCTATTCTGGAGATAGAGCTAACAATACCACTCTCAATGCAATAATCAAGCAGTTTGTTAGTGGAAAGACTCCTCCTTAAATAGGTGTATCCAGGGAACAAGACATGTACTCTCTTAAAGGGATAGAGGTTATGACACCCACAAACTAGTGAAGTTTTCCACTACTTTTGATTGGGATATGCATAATCACATGATTTATGACATCAGCCAATCTGATTGAAATATACATTTTATACTATCACTAACAAATCTAATTGCTCGATACATGTGTCATTGATCACTCATCAGAACTTGTAAGTGCCATTTGTTATATTGTGTATTATACTTTGAAAGTATGTATATGTTAAATTAGTATTCAAGTTAAACATTTTAAAAATTAAATGTTGTTTGATTCATTATAATCTTAAAATGATAGCTCAAAGGGATTGTCTACTTAACATTAAACTGTTATGAATCTGATACAGCAGAAATTAAAATCACCTCTTTAATGTCATGCTATTTTCAGTGTTCTTCTTCCTTCTCTTGAATTTAATTTTAATTAAGACATGTCATGGTATATGCCAGCCCATTTTATAACACCTGTGTAGGGGTGGTGTTTAAAACTAGACTGCAATCAGGAGGGGTTACACAGGTGCAGAGAGAAAACTGGCCCAGCTCTTACAATATCTATTAATTGCAAATAAATATATATAAGATACCCTGATTACATGTTATATTCGCAATTATTCTTGCTCAGAATAATAATATATTTACAATATATACATATAATGGTATAAATAAACACAGAGATATGAAAGACATCATTGTTTAGAACCAAAAAAGAATTTAGGGACATGTAAATATGTTTGCAAAAGGTTTCTGACATAACACACATATATATACACAAGTATCTGCAAAGATATATGTCCAAATTCTAGCAATAATCATTTAAAAAAAAATAAAAAGCATATCATGATTTCTAGAATTACAAATATACATTACTTTATGTTAAAATATAATATATCAGTTTTTTTTTATAACAAATACATAGAAAATAACTATGAGATATTATTGTTTGTTCAGGTATAAATCTAGCTATTTCTTGGACATTAACACATGAAAAATAAAAGATTAGCTTTAGAGAAATGTGCTTGTTTATGGACAGTAATGAAATGGTATAAATAAAGTTGGAAAAAACAGAATATCCGCAACATCGATGACACTTATTTATCAACAGTCCGATATCCATTGCTCCATATTTGGTGCACATGTTTTTGACAGAGTTTTTAATAAATAAGTGCGTCATATGTAGATTTGCGGCAGCGATGTCTAGCGATGTCTGGCGAGCGTATTGACCCCAGCAAATGCACAGAGATTGACGATTTGATAAATCAACCCCTTTGACTGCTCAGAGATGTGTCTGTGGTGTGTATTGCTTCTGAAGATTTAATTTATTTCATACAAGCTAATGTTGACCCTCTGAGAAACTGTGGTGTTTAAATTAGAAGCATTTTTGCTACTGAAATTATACTGCAAAAATAACTCTATTTCAAACAAATGCACCTTTGCACGTTTCATTTTTGACCTTTCTATCCCTTTAAGGGGACATGAAACCAAAACTTTTTCTTTCATGAGTCAGATAGAGAATATAATTTTAAACAACTTTACAATTTACTTACATTATCTCATTTTCTTAGTTCTTTATGTATCCTTTGTTGCAAAGCACATCTAGGTAAACTCAGGAGCTGGGAGCTAGCTGCTAATTGGTGGCTGCACATAAATGACTCTTCTCATTGGCATATCAATGTGTTCATCTAGCTCCCAGTAGTGTATTGCTGCACCTTCAACAAAGGATAACATGAGAACAAAGAAAAAGGATGTGATGTAAGTACACTTACTGTGACTGCAATGATGTCAAATCTTATAGAGTAATAAAATAAAAGTAAGTGTGAAGTGTGGTCAATTTTACAAATTAAGAATTTCAATGTAAATAGTGCAATGTAGATGATTAATCCAACCTTGTGCCACAAACATATGACAATTGCATGATAATTTATCCAGCCCAGATATAATTCAAGTCAAGTCCAAAAAAGGATTTGACATACGTCAGTAAAATGTTTTGTAATATCTCTATTGTCCAGGTCTGGTGCCGGTAATAAAGATATTAGCTTATCTCCTTCCCTGCAGTGCCCCCTCTAGCTAAATAATCCCTTGTCATCCATATTGGCCCATTGGCAAGGCCCTTAAACTAATTATTAACCCTCATATTCGTGTATTACCACACTAACAAAACATTACTAATTTTTAAGCATTCTTCTAATGCAAATGACTGCCATAATGGTTCCTCTACTATTGCCACCTTTACCACAGGCACACCCCTTCTACATTTAGCCACGACACCCACCATCAAAATATTATCCCTAGTTCTCTTATCACTATGACCCATTCTCCTCAGACCTCCCCTTTAAGAAGTCATTTATAGCCAAATCTCCCCACACAAAAATGAATGTACAATTAAGTTCTTGATTCTTACTGAAAGAATTTCCCAAGGAGTCCTCTGCCTACCACAAGGTATTTTACCTAAATATTCCCCAAACTCAGGAAACTCCACCATTAAACCTCCAACACATACACACACAACGCAAAAACAATAACCCTAGAATTGACCAATAACATGATTTGTCTTGAAGCCATTGATCTTTACATTCAACTCCCCAAAACATGGAGCTATTCTATAATGAAGGGTGTCTGTAGTGATGTCGCGAACAGTTCACCAGAGAACAGTTCCCGGCGAACATAGCTTGTTCGCGTTCGCAGCGTTGAGCGAACATATGCGATGTTCGATCTGCCCCCTATTCGTCATCATTGCCTAAACTTTGACCCTGTATCTCACAGTCAGCGGGCACATTCCAGCCAATCAGCAGCTGACCCTCCCAGACCCTTACACCTCATGAACAGCAGCCATTTTAGATTCATTTGGAAGCTGCATTGCTAGTGAGAGGAGGGGCAGTGTAGCTGCTACTAATTTAATAGGGAAATCGATAGCTAGGCTAGTGTATTCAGTGTCCACTACAGTCCTGAAGGACTCATCTGAACTCTGCTGTAAGGACAGCACCCCAAAAAGCCCTTTTTAGGGCTACATCAGACATTTTTTGTTTTTTTTCTTTGTAATCTAATAGCAGTTGCCTGCCTGCCACTGCCAGCCTGTGTGTCAGGCTCACAGCATATACTGTGCCTACTTGCTCAGTGCCACCACTCATATCTGGCTGGTGTAACAGTAGTGTAAATTTAAAAAAAAAAGCTTTTACATCAGTCTGCTAGTGTAATCTAATAGCAGTTGCCCGCCTGCCACTGCCAGCCTGTGTGTCAGGCTCACAGCATATACTGTGCCTACTTGCTCAGTGCCACCACCAGTCATATCTGGTGTAACAGTAATGTAATTTTTTTTAAAAAAACTTTTACATCAGTCTGCTAGTGTAATCTAATTTCAGTTGCCAGGCCATCCTGCCACTGGCAGCATGTGTGCCAGGCTCACAGCATATACTGTGCCTTCTTGCTCAGTGCCACAACTCATATCTGGCTAGTGTAACAGTAGTGTAAATGTAAAAAAAAAACTTTTACATCAGTCTGCTAGTGTAATCTAATAGCAGTTTCCTGCCTGCCACTGTCAGCCTGTGTGTCAGACTCACAGCATATACTGTGCCTACTTGCTCAGTGCCACCACCAGTCATATCTGGTGTAACATTAGTGTAAATAAAAAAAAAAAAAAAACTTTTACATCAGTCTGCTAATATAATCTAATTTCAGTTGCCAGGCCAGCCTGCCACTGCCAGCCTGTGTGTCAGGCTCACAGCATATACTGTGCCTACTTGCTCAGTGCCACCAGTCATATCTGGTGTAACATTAGTGTAAATTTTTTTAAAAAAACTTTTACATCAGTCTGCTAGTGTAATCTAATAGCAGTTGCCCGCCTGCCACTGCCAGCCTGTGTGTCAGGCTCTCAGCATATACTGTGCCTACTTGCTCAGTGCCACCACTCATATCTGGTGTAACATTAGTGTAAATTTAAAAAAAAAACTTTTACATCAGTCTGCTAGTCTAATCTAATTTCAGTTGCCAGGCCAGCCTGTGTGTCAGGCTCACATCATATACTGTGCCTACTTGCTCAGTGCCACCACTCATATCTGGTGTAACAGTAGTGTCAATTAAAAAAAAAAAAATTTATATCAGTTTGCTAGTGTAATCTAATAGCAGTTGCCCGCCTGCCACTGCCAGCCTGTGTGTCAGGCTCACAGCATATACTGTGCCTACTTGCTCAGTGCCACCACTCATATCTGGTGTAACAGTAGTGTCAATTTAAAAAAATTTTTTTTTACATCAGTCTGCTAGTGTAATCTAATTTCAGTTGCCAGGCCAGCCTGCCACTGCCAGCCTGTGTGTCAGGCTCACAGCATACACTGTGCCTACTTGTTCAGTGCCACCACCAGTCATATCTGGTGTAACAGTAGTGTAAATTTAAAAAAAAAACTTTTATATCAGTCTGCTAGTGTAATCTAATTTCAGTTGCCAGGCCAGCCTGCCACTGCCAGCCTGTGTGTCAGACTTGCAGCATATACTGTGCCTTCTTTCTCAGTGCCACCAGTCATATCTGGTGTAACAGTATGTAAAAATTTTTTAAAAAAAACTTTTACATCAGTCTGCTAGTGTAATCTAATTGCAGTTGCCAGGCCAGCCTGCCACTGCCAGCGTGTGTGTCAGGCTCAAAGTGTATACTGTGCCCACTTGCCCAGTGCCACCACTCATATTATCTTGTTTAATAGTAGTGTAAGTGTACATTTAAAAATAAAAAAACTATTTTGACTGTGAAACATCAGTCTGCTTTTTTGTGTCAGGCTCACAGTGTATACTGTGCCCACTGGTCCAGTGCCACCACTCATATTATCTCGTTTTATAGTAGTGTAAGTGTACATTTTAAAAATAAAAAAAACTATTTTGACTGTGAAACATCAGTCTGCTTTTTTGTGTCAGGCTCACAGCGTATACTGTGCCCACTGGTCCAGTGCCACCACTCATATTATCTTGTTTAATAGTAGTGTAAGTGTACATTTAAAAATAAAAAACTATTTTTACTGTGAAACATCAGTCTGCTTTTTTGTGTCAGGCTCACAGCGTATACTGTGCCCACTTGTCCAGTGCCACCACTCATATTATCTTGTGTAATAGTAATGTAAGTGTACATTTTAAAACTAAAATAACTATTTTGACTGTGAAACATCAGTCTGCTTTTTTGTGTCAGGCTCACAGCGTATACTGTGCCCACTTGCCCAGTGCCACCACTCATATTATCTTGTTTAATAGTAGTGTAAGTGTACATTTTAAAAATAAAAAAAATATTTTGACTGTGAAACATCAGTCTGCTTTTTTGTGTCAGGCTCACAGCGTATACTGTGCCCACTTGCCCAGTGCCACCACTCACATTATCTTGTTTAATAGTAGTGTAAGTGTACATTTTAAAAATAAAAAAAATATTTTGACTGTGAAACATCAGTCTGCTTTTTTGTGTCAGGCTCACAGCGTATACTGTGCCCACTTGCCCAGTGCCACCACTCATATTATCTTGTTTAATAGTAGTGTAAGTGTACATTTTAAAAATAAAAAAAATATTTTGACTGTGAAACATGTCTGCTTTTTTGTGTCAGGCTCACAGCGTATACTGTGCCCACTTGTCCAGTGCCACCACTCACATTATCTTGTTTAATAGTAGTGTAAGTGTACAATTAAAAAAACAAAACAAGGGGCGTGTCTCAGCCGCAGCCATGTCTAGACGTGTTTTTTAGTTGCTCTCTGATAATGATAAATATTTGGATCATCTACAACCTACATCTTGCACTATTGTCTTTTTTATTATCAAAGAAGGGATTCGTGATCAAGCGATTACTTTTTTATCTACTTTCCCTCAAACGGAGATCCAAGATGACTCAGATGGCAGGATGCGGCCTATATAACTTTTCTATTATCTTCCCCCCACCGGTTCCTTGCTTCCCGGGTAGAGAGCTTATTTTTGTATCCAGGGGCACCTCTGAGAACTCGGGAGGAGTAACTTCAGCGATTTAATAACAGACAGCCAGCACGACTGCTCTACTTCACCATGGAGGAAGATATTCAAACCCTCTTACATCTACTTGCTCTAAAAATGGACAGCCATCTCGCCTCTCTCAGAATGGATCTGAGATTAGAGAGACCCAGCGCAGAGCAAGAAAAGACCCAGCGCAGAGCAAGAAAACTTAATTCTAAATTTGGGTAAGACCCTACCCGCCACGATGGAACATTTAGTAGGAGTTGTCCATAGAGACTCCCTTCCCTGTTGGGGCAGAGCTGATAGTCTGAAGGGACTCACGAGGAATACTGTGAAGATCCTATCTCAGCCTCCACAAGAAGCCGGTACCCACCCAGCCAGAGCAGACTTACCCGATACTGCCGAGCGGATGCCTGATCCCCTGGAGACACGGTCATTGAGGAATGGGTCGCAGCTGGGTCAGCTCCTGCAGCACTTTGGAGCGCACTGTCTTTTGCATGTCCTGATGGAGTCGCCGGGTGGATCCTCTTCGTGCTCCTGTCTGCCTCAGTTCCCTGGGCATTTGAGAATGGAGCCCATTTTGCATATACGCCTCTATGATTACCTCTGCACACGGACTGGTGTCGGATGAGCCGTACTTCCCCATAGCGGGTCCTGAACCCTCTAGTCTGGATACCATAAGATCGTCTTTTGCCTGTCCTCCTCATAATGGCACAGCAAGTTTGTACAGCCTCTCATGACAACGTAACAGTTTGAAATATGAGTCTGGACAGTAGGTTACATATGGTAGTATTGTTAGCTTTATTAAATCCCCTATATCTTCAACCCCATGTTGGACAGCTAAGGAACAATGTCACAGTTATTTACTCTCCTCCAAGAGCCTTTATTTGAGTCACTTGCGGGGCTACAGAGCGGGCGACCTCTGTTCTATATTGTAAGATGCTTGGTTATTGGTTTCCTTAGTGCAGTTTATACAGAGCCTTATTTCTGAAACGCCACTACCTTATGCATATACTTAACATATAGTGCCGGTGTTTAGCCCACAAAAAACCTCACCGGAAGCCCGTAGCAAACATTTAGTATAGATTTTATTCCAGAAGCTAGATACCTAAGAAACTCTGCATTGTAATGTGTTGCATTTAGATACTCCCTGCATAGGTTTATAGCAGACTCTTGCTTTGATCTAAAATGTCACATTGCTTGTTGTTTATTTTTATATAACTCTCACCTCAGTACTCTTTATGCTTCTTTTCCTAGGGGTTTTCCCCTTAATGAGGATCTATAGACACTTTTATTATGTTTACTTTATATGTTTCCATAACAGGTTTGTTGATTAACTCACACGCTTAATGTTATATATATTGTTATTCTTTTTTTTTACAGGTATTGCATAGAGTACCCATTGCATAACACCCTATCCCAAGGTCCCACTCATTTCACATATATATAGCCTCTGATTAGCTTGGGAAGTTATCCTCATCTAGTACCTCAAATTTTAGCCTATGGTATTTGTTACTCACTTGACCTTTGTTTTGGCTCCCATAAGTCTATCTTTAGCGTGCTGTACCTATTACGCTCTCTAGTCGCATCAGGTCAATCTCTTACCCATACTTAGGCTTCACCCTTCGGCTACTACATACCAAGTTAAGCTAGCTCTACATTACCAGAGAAACCCCCTCTCAGTTATGTTTTTACTCCTAAGAATATGTTTTATAATCATAGCCCGCTATCAGGTATTTGCAAGTTTTTAGAATAACTCGGCACCCTCGTTGAGGAATTATTGCTCTACTCAGCAGCTTGCTGCGTTGCATTCCCTCCCTCTTACGCCCTGTATGGCTTAACCTAGATATTTTATTAGATATTTTATACAGAGCAGAGCTCACTCATGTTATCAAACTCCCACCTCTATATACTCCTCCTTGGCCCCCATGACCCCACATAGCCAACTCTACTGAACTAGGTCCCCCTGTTGACAATCTCCAGTTGTTACATCTACCCTCAATTACTTTTCCTAAGAAAACTGGTTCATATTATTAAACTATCCCTCTTTCCCTACTCTATTTTGAGCGGCTCTCGCCCGCTGCATCCCCCCCCCCATAAAACTATCAAGCTAACTCCCCCCTGGCCTTAATTTCTCCTGAATAGATACTCTAAATTATTTTCTACACAACCCAGAGAGGACCACTTTTGTTTTCGTTATTTCACTACCTCTATTACAAAACTGAAGTCTTAATATGGAATGCCCGAATTCATAATAATGTTTGAAACATATGGATATATAATGTCCATCTATCCAATAACACTGTATATGCATTTTCTGTTACTGTTTTGGGACACTCTCTGTATACTGTACCTGTGTATGACTTCAATAAAAATTTGCTTAAAAAAAAAAAAAAAAAAAATATATATATTTTGACTGTGAAACATAAGTCTGCTTTTTTGTGTCATGCTCACAGCGTATTCTGTGCCCACTTGTCCAGTGCCACCACTCATATTATCTTGTTTAATAGTAGTGTAAGTGTACATTTAAAAAAAAAAAAAAAAAAAATTTGACTGTGAAAAATTAGTCTAGTTTTTTGTGTCAGGCTTACAGCGTATACTGTGCCCACTCACAGTAGCTTGCATGCATAGTAGCACTAATTGAAAAAAAAATGACAGGCAGAGGCAGGCCAACCCACAGGGGCCGTCGTGGTCATGGTGCTGTGATTCCCTTTGGTCATAGAATAATGCCCAGTGTTAGACCACGTACCATGAACACAAAAAGTTTTGATGAAATAGTTGACTTTATAACACAGGACACCCAATCTTCTACAGCTTCCGCTCGTAACCTTGACGCACCATCCTCCTCCTCTAGCTTAGCTTTGGGCACCTGTCAACTTACCACTCGCCCGCCTGCCACCACCACCGACACTAGCACCACAGCCGCCTCACTTGATCTGTGAATGAGTGATGCGCAACCATCATTGACAGAGGATGTAGATAACTGTGATATGTCTCAGTCAGGCAGCATTACAGACATGGATGACGCACGATCTGATGATGATGATGATGTTGTACCCGCCGTTGATTCCGTTGTTGAGTTGTCAGATACAACTGAAGGGGTTTATGATGACGATGCATCCGTGGATGTCACATGGGCGCCCGGTAGAAGAGAAGAAGAACAGGTGGAAAGTTCAGATGGGGAGACAGAGAGGAGCAGGAGGAGGAGACGAGTTGGAAGCAGAGGAGGTTGTCGCAAGGATCTAGTGGCACAGTCAGACAGCATGCATCGGCACCCGGGGTCAGCCAGACAGCACGCCAATCAACGCATGCTGTTGCCACCACCAGAATGCCGTCATCGCAGAGCTCAGCAGTGTGGCATTTTTTTTATGTGTCTGCCTCTGACAACAGCAATGCCATTTGCAACCTGTGCCAAAAGAAACTGAGTCATGGGAAGTCCAACACCCACCTAGGTACAACTGCTTTGCGAAGGCACATGATCTCACATCACAAACACCTATGGGATGAACACATGAGGACAAGCAGCACACAAACTCAAAGCTGCCATCCTCTTCCTGGTCCAGCATCTTCAGCCACGTCCACCACTGCTGTGCTCCTTGCCCCTCTCAACCATCCGCCAATCCGTCTCTCTTCCTGAGCAGTTCCTGCTCATCTGCCCACAGTCAGGTGTCTGCCAAGGACATGTTTGAGTGTAAGAAGCCAATGTAACCAAGTCAGCCCCTTGCCCGGCGTCTGACTGCTGGCTTGTCTGAACTGTTAGCCCGCCAGCTTTTACCATACAAGCTGGTGGAGTCTGAGGTGTTCAAAAAAATTGTAGCTATTGGGACACCGCAGTGGAAGGTACCTGGGCGAAATTTCTTTGCACAAAAGGCAATCCCCAACCAGTACTCGATTGTGCGAAAGGAAGTAATGGCATGTCTGGCACACAGTGTTGGGGCAAGCGTCCATCTGACCACTGATAGCTGGTCTGCAAAGCATGGTCAGGGCAGGTATATCACCTACACTGTGCATTGGGTAAACCTGCTGACGCCTGCCAAGCATGGAATGCGTGGTTCTGCAGAGGAGTTGGCGACACCGCCACAACTTGCAGACAGGCCTGCTGCCACCTCCTCTACTCCTCCTACTCCATCCTCTTCCATAACCTCCTTGGCTGAGTCCTCTTCTGTTGCTGCGTCTTGCACCACATCAACGGCACCCCCCCAGCTCCCCAGGTACTATTCCACATCCCGGATACGGCAGTGTCACGCCGTCTTGGGGTTGACTTGCCTGAAAGCAGAGAGTCACACCGCAGCAGCACTCCTGTCTGCCCTGAACACACAGGTGGATCAGTGGCTGTCTCTGCACCAACTGGAGATCAGCAAAGTGGTTTCTGACAACGGAAGTAATTTGGTGGCGGCATTGAAATTGGGCAAGTTGACACGTGCCGTGCATGGCACATGTATGTAATCTGATTGTACAACGCTTTGTGCATAAGTACTCAGGCTTACAGGACGTCCTGAAGCAGGCCAGGAAGGTGTGTGGCCATTTCAGGCGTTCCTACACGGCCATGGCGCACTTGTCAGATATCTAGCGGCGAAACAACCTGCCAAAGAGGCGCTTGATTTGCGACAGCCCGACACGTTGGAATTCAAAACTCTTAATGTTCGACTGCCTGTTCCAACAAGAAAAAGCTGTTAACGAGTATTTGCATGACCGGGGTGCTAGGACAGCCTCTGGGGAGCTGAGGATTTTTTTGCCATGTTACTGGACGCTCATGCGCAATGCCTGTAGGCTCATGTGTCCTTTTGAGGAGGTGACAAACCTAGTCAGTCGCACCAAAGGCACCATCAGCGACATCATGCCATTTGTTTTCTTCCTGGAGCATGCCCTGCGAAGAGTGCTTGATCAGGCCGTAGATGATCGTGAAGAGTTGTGGTCTCCATCAGCACCAGGTACAGCCTTATCAGTATCGCTTGCTGGACCAGCAGCAACACAGGAAGAGGATTGTAAGGAAGAGGAGTCAGAGGAGGAATGTGGCTTTGAGGAGGAGGAGGAAGACCAAGCACAACAGGCATCCCAGGGTGCTCGTTGTTGTCACCTATCTGGTACCCGTGGTGTTGTATGTGGCTGGGGGGAAGAAGATACCTTCAGTGAGATCAGTGAGGACGAGGAACGGGACATGAGTAGCTCGGCATCAAACCTTGTGCAAATGGGGTCTTTCATGCTGTCGTGCCTGTTGAGGGACACTCGTATAAAAAAGCTGAAGGAGAACAAACTGTACTGGGTGTCCACGCTTCTAGATCCCCGGTATAAGCATAAAGTGACTGAAATGTTACCGAATTCCCGCAAGTTGGAAAGGATGGAGCAGTTCAAAAATAAATTAAAAAGTATGCTTTACACAGCGTATAAGGGTGATGTCACAGCACAATGGTAATCTAACAGGGGAAGAGATGAAAGTAATACTCTTCCTCCCACGACCACGCCGGCAAGGACAGGACGCTTTCCAGACGTGTTGTTGATGGAGGACATGCAGACCTTTTTAAGTCCTATGCATCGCCACAGCCCTTCGGGATCCAGCCTCAGAGAACAACTCAACCGACAGGTAGCAGACTACCTCGCATTAACTGCAGATCTCGACACTCTGAGGAGCAATTAACCCCTTAACTACTGGGTGTTCAGGCTTGACCTGTGGCCTGAGCTATCCCAATTTGCAATCGAACTTCTGGCCTGCCCCGCTTCAATTGTCCTGTCAGAAAGGACCTTCAGTGCAGCAGGAGGTAATGCCACTGAGAAGAGAAGTCGCCTAGGTCAAAAAAGTCTTGATAATCTCACCTTTATTAAAATGAATGAGGGATGGATCCCGAAGGGACTGACATTGGGCGATACATTAGAGTAAAAAAGGCCTGATGAGCTGCCTTGGGATAAAAATGGTACACACACTGCTGTATTTTATCTTCGAATGCCGGATGACTTGCGTGACTTATCCGCCAACAACTAGGGTTCAAGCCGCAATGTTTTAGGGCACTTTCTAACTGTCAAACAAACATCAATGTTTCTGGCCGCTGCTACAGCAGTGGCTGTAACAATACCTAATTTTTCAGGCATGTATACATGCCTAATTTTTCTGGCCTCTGGTGCTGCACTGTGGCTTCAAAACCCAAACAAAAAAAAAGGCACATAACAGGGATTAAACTGCTAAGAATAGTACTACTTAACACACCACTCATATCTAGTGGCACAGTAGATTGCACGCACAGTGCCCCAAATTTGAAGTAAGAGGACCGACCAAGCATCTTTATCCATCTCCCAGTTCCTAAAATCCATGCCATATACACATCCCCTGATAGGGGACACCGCAGTGGAAGGTACACGTCCGAAATTTCTTTGCACAAAAGGCAATTCCCAACCTGTACTCGATTGTGCAAAAGGAAGTAACCTTACCCGCATGTCTTGTAAAATTCTCTTTCTGGGAAATTATCTATCATCTATCTATCTATCTATCAAATCTATCTATTTATCTATCAAATCTATCTATCTATCGTATATATCAAATGTATCTATTGCATCTATTGATCTATCTAATCTATGTATCTATCTATCTATCTATCTATCTATCTATCTATCAAATCTATCTATCTCGTGGCCGGATCGACCAAGCATCTTTTTCCATCTCCCGGTTCCTAAAATCCATGCCATATACACGTACCCTGATAGGGGACGTAACACGTATTAAACTGATAACAATAGTACTACTTGACAGACCACTCATATCTGTTGGCACAGTAGATTGCATGCGGTGCTCTGACAAAATGTAGAAGGACATTTGGCAGACGGACATTTGACCGACAGACAGAAAGCTAAAGAATGTTCCAATTTTGGCTGAGGGCAGATACGTTCCAGAGTGCTCTGTTCTAATCAGAGACTCGGGCGCTGCAACTGCCTCTGGGAACCTTACCATGAGTCCCAGTTGCACGTCTTTTAATTCTCTGTCTGGGAAATTATCTATCTATCTATCAAATCTATCTATTTATCTATCAAATCTATCTATCTATCGTATCTATCATCAAATGTATCTATTGCATCTATTGATCTATCTATATAATCTATGTATCTATCTATCTCATGGCCGGACAGACCAAGCATCTTTTTCCATCTCCCGGTTCCTAAAAATTATCTCCAGGTTCCTAAAAACGATGCCATACCTGTACTCGATTGTGCAAAAGGAAGTCATGGCATATGGGGTCTTTCATGCTGTCGTGCCTGTTGAGGGTCGGGACCCTCGTATAAAAAGGCTGAAGGAGAACGACCTGTACTGGGTGTCCAAGCATCTTTTTCCATCTCCCGGTTCCTAAAAAATATCTCCGGGTTCCTAAAAACGATGCCATACCTGTACTCGATTGTGCAAAAAGGAAGTAATGGCATAGGGGTCTTTCATGCTATCGTGCCTGTTGAGGGTCGGGGACCCTCGTATAAAAAGGCTGAAGGAGAACGACCTGTACTGGGTGTCCAAACATCTTTTTCCATCTCCCAGTTCCTAAAAATTATCTCCGGGTTCCTAAAAATGATGCCATACCTGTACTTGATTTTGCAAAAGGAAGTAATGGCATATGGGGTCTTTCATGCTGTCATGCCTGTTGAGGGTCAGGGACCCTCGTATAAAAAGGCTGAAGGAGAACGACCTGTACTGGGTGTCCAAGCATCTTTTCCATCTCCCGGTTCCTAAAAATTATCCCCGGGTTCCTAAAATCGATCCCATACCTGTACTCGATTGTGCAAAAGGAAGTCATGGCATATGGGGTCTTTCATGCTGTCGTGCCTGTTGAGGGTTGGGGACCCTCATATAAAAAGGCTGAATGAGAACGACCTGTACTGGGTGTCCAAGCATCTTTTTCCATCTCCTGGTTCCTAAAAATTATCTCCGGGTTCCTAAAAACGATCCCATAGCTGTACTCGATTGTGCAAAAGGAAGTAAGGGCATATGGGGTCTTTCATGCTGTCGTGCCTGTTGAGGGTCAGGGACCCTCGTATAAAAAGGCTGAAGGAGAACGACCTGTACTGGGTGTCCAAGCATCTTTTTCCATCTCCCAGTTCCTAAAAATTATCTCCAGGTTCCTAAAAACGATCCCATACCTGTACTCGATTGTGCAAAATGAAGTAATGGCATATGGGGTCTTTCATGCTGTCGTGCCTGTTGAGCGTCGGGGACCCTCGTATACAAAGGCTGAAGGAGAACGACCTGTAATGGGTGTCCAATCATCTTTTTCCATCTCCCGGTTCCTAAAAATTATCTCCGGGTTCCTAAAATCGATGCCATACCTGTACTCGATTGTGCAAAAGGAAGTCATGGCATATGGGGTCTTTCATGCTGTCGTGCCTGTTGAGGGTCGGGACCCTTGAATAAAAAGTCTGAAGGAGAACGACCTGTACTGGGTGTCCAAGCATCTTTTTCCATCTCCCGGTTCCTAAAAAATATCTCCGGGTTCCTAAAAACGATGCCATACCTGTACTCGATTGTGCAAAAGGAAGTAATGGCATAGGGGTCTTTCATGCTATCGTGCCTGTTGAGGGTCGGGGACCCTCGTATAAAAAGGCTGAAGGAGAACGACCTGTACTGGGTGTCCAAACATCTTTTTCCATCTCCCGGTTCCTAAAAATTATCTCCGGGTTCCTAAAAACGATGCCATACCTGTACTTGATTGTGCAAAAGGAAGTAATGGCATATGGGGTCTTTCATGCTGTCGTGCCTGTTGAGGGTCAGGGACCCTCATATAAAAAGGCTGAAGGAGAACGACCTGTACTGGGTGTCCAAGCATCTTTTCCATCTCCCGTTTCCTAAAAATTATCCCCGGGTTCCTAAAATCGATGCCATACCTGTACTCAATTGTGCAAAAGAAAGTCATGGCATATGGGGTCTTTCAAACTGTCTGACCTGTTGAGGGTGGGACCCTCGTATAAAAAGGCTGAAGGAGAACGACCTGTACTGGGTGTCCAAGCATCTTTTTCCATCTCCCGGTTCCTAAAAATTATCTCTGGGTTCCTAAAATCGATGCCATACCTGTACTCAATTGTGCAAAATTAAGTCATGGCATATGGGGTCTTTCATGCTGTCATGCCTGTTGAGGGTCGGGGACCCTCGTATAAAAAGGCTGAAGGAGAACGACCTGTACTGGGTGTCCAAGCATCTTTTTCCATCTCCCGGTTCCTAAAATTATCTCTGGGTTCCTAAAATCGATGCCATACCTGTACTCGATTGTGCAAAAGGAAGTCATGGCATATGGGGTCTTTCAAACTGTCTGGCCTGTTGAGGGTCGGGGACCCTCGTATAAAAAGGCTGAAGGATAACGACCTGTACTGGGTGCCCAAGCATCTTTTTCCATTTCCCGGTTCCTAAAATTATCTCCGGGTTCCTAAAATCGATGCCATACCTGTACTCGATTGTGCAAAAGGAAGTAATGGCATATGGGGTCTTTCATGCTGCCGTGCCTGTTGAGGGTCGGGGACCCTCGTATAAAAAGGCTGAAGGAGAACGACCTGTACTGGGTGTCCAAGCATCTTTTTCCATCTCCTGGTTCCTAAAATCCATGCCATATACATGTCCCCTGATAGGGGACGTAACAGGGATTAAACTGATAAGAATAGTACTAGTTAACACTCCACTCCTATTTGGTGGCACAGTAGATTGCACGCGGTGCTCTGACAAAATGCAGAAGGACATTTGGCAGACAGACATTTGGCAGCCGGACATTTGGCAGACGGACATTTGGCCGACAGACAGAAAGCTAAAGAAGGGCAGATACACAGAGTGCTCTGTTCTAATCAGAGCCTCGAGCGCCGCAACTGCCTCTGGGAAGCTTACCATGGGTCCCAGACCGCCCGTCTTGTAATTCTATGTCTGGGAAATTATCTATCTATCAAATCTATCTATCAAATCTATCTATCGTATCTATCATCAAATGTATCTATTGCATCTATTGATCTATCTATCTAATCTATTTATCTATCTATCTATCTATCTCGTGGCCAGACCAACCAAGCATCTTTTTCCATCTCCCGGTTCCTTAAATCATCTCCGGGTTCCTAAAATCGATGCCATATACACGTCCCCTGATAGGGCATGTAACAGGGATTAAACTGATAAGAATAGTACTAGTTAACACACCACTCCTATCTGGTGGCAAATTAGATTGCATGCGCAGTGCCCCAAATTGGAACTTGGAAGTAGGAGGACCGACCAAGCATCTCATCTCTGTGTGATTCCTGTTCTTGTAGGACAGTTAATGGGTCAGTCATGTTGCACAGCTCCTCAATGTGACAAATCTTCCTGGTTAGCTCGTCATTCTCTTTTTCCCAGCTGCTGGATCAGATCAGAGATTGTGAGTAGATGTATCACACCTTACAAACACAATCTGAATATATTTAAACAAAAACTGTTTATAGTAGAAATTGATTCTCTGGTATAAGAATGTCTCAGGTTCTTTAACTACAAACAACTGGGAGTTTGCAGATAAAGAATCTGAGTTTAATATATGCCAAATACAATAGTGGTAGACAGACACTGGAGTGTGTAACACTGTGCAGAGGCGTGGAGAAAATGGTAGAAATCACAAGAAATTATATGAGATGAATTACTGCAGTTTTAAATATGAGTGTAGGAATTACAGCGTTCATGTACAGGAATAGATATCACCAATTTGTAAGTATACGACCTGAGGTTGCTGTTAGGATTAACCTTCAATTGCTAGATGTATATGCAGCTTAGTTTACCCCTGCTCTGAGGATCTGTGAGAGCGGTAACGATTGCAGCCGTAGCTGATGACGTTGCAGCATATACTGACAGCCTGTGTGAGCAGAGAGGCAGAGAGAGCTGACAGGCTGTGAACGCAGAGTGGCAGCGTGTTAGGAGTAGCGCAAAGGCTTGCGAGGAGAGAAGTCCAGAGGAGCAACTGACTTCCTGTAAGGTGAGAACCGGATTGGTTCACTGAGACTCTGAAACGTCAGAGACAGGAAAAATAATCCAGCAAAGTGTCAGTGAAACTGTGGGGTTTTATAGGCAGGCAAGAGGAAATTTAAAGGAACAGCAACAGGAGGCAGATAGGATCTGACACAGCCCCCGCAAAAAGGAACGCACCACGAGTGTTCACGGAGCAGGCCTATCAGGGTTTCTACGGTGGAACAAGGATACACACCTAGGAGCAGATACAGAAGTAGCTGGTTCCCAGGAGTCCTCAGAATGATCGAAGTCCTTCCAATGAATGAGATATTCAAGAACACCCTTTCTGCGTCTGGAATCAACAATAGAATGTACCTCATATTCCTGGTCCTGAGCGACGTTGTGAGAGACCAAATCGGGGGTCAGGTTGTGAACAAGACAGGGTTTCACTAAGGACACGTGAAATGTGGGATGAATCTTGTAGACATCAGGTAGTTGAAGAGTAACAGTCGTAGGATGTTTAATGTCGACAATCGGGAAAGGACCAATGAAAAGCTTACTTAACTTCCTAGATGGAGTACGCAACCTTAGATTCTTAGTAGAGAGCCATACATGTTGACCAATTATGACGCAAATCATAATATTTCTTATGCAATGCTTGTGCAGATTGAATATTACGATGAGCAACGGTGAAGGTTTGGGAGATATCGTTTACAGCATCATTTACCCTCGGGTTTGAGGAGGGAGTGTAGGGTAGGTAGGATATTCTTGGATGTATTCCATAATTGACAAAAAACGGGCTGAAAGAGGTGGATGAGTTAGTGGAATTATTATAAGCAAATTCTGCCAAAGCTAGATGTTTCGCCCAAGTGTCTTGTTGGTTAGAGCAGAAACACCGAAGATACTGCTCCAACCATTGATTAGTTCATTCTGCTTGCCCGTTAGACTGGGGGTGATAGGATGTTGTGAGTTTCTGAGTAATTTGCAGGGTTTGGCAGAGAGTCTTCCAGAAACGGGATGTAAATTGTGAACCCCTATCAGTTAAAATCACCGTAGGGAGCCCGTGTAGGCGGACTACTTCTTTAATGAACATATTGCAGGTCTCTTGAGCAGTAGGTAAACCAACTGCAGGGACAAAATGTGCCATTTTCGTAAATAGGTCTACTATTACAAGTACTGAAGTGTAACAATTGGAGGGTTGTAGGTCGACAATGTAATCCATTGCAATATGAGACCAAGGAGTTTCAGGAACCAGATATGATTGGAGCAACCCTATTGGAAATTGATGACTTGGTTTGGAAGTTGCACAGGTGGTACATTGGGTGATGAAATTTTGAACTGATGTGGTCATAGCTGGCCACCAATAGTGACGGCGAAGCAAATCCAATGTTTTCCTAAAACCTAAATGTCCAGATAGAGGAGAGGTATGACAGGAGTGAAGGAGTTCAGTCCTACAAGTAGGAGGTATATATAATAAGTTATTGTAATAGTACAACCCGTTTTGTTTTGTATGAAGAAGTTGAAGCGGTTTGGATGGATCATTGATTTGAGAGTTTTGGAAATCTGGATGAGAGGTTATAAGTAACCCTAGAATTTTGGATTTTGGAATAATAGTAGATGGTGCTTCCGGAGTAAGTGGTCTGGAGAGGGCATCAGCCTTACCATTTCGAGTACCTGGTCGACAAGTAATGATAAAGTCGAATCGAGAAAAGTAGAGATTCCAGCGAAGTTGTCTGGCTGACAGAGTTCTATTTTGCTGTAGGTACTGCAAGTTTTTATGATCCGTTATTACTACAATAGGACATGTAGCACCCTCAAGTAGGTGTCTACACTGCTCAAATGCAATCTTGATCACCAGTAATTCTCTCTCCCCAACAGGGTAATTGCGTTCAGCAGACGTAAGTAATCTGGACAGGTAAGCAACCGGATGCATTTTATCAGTAAGAATTGTTTTTTGCGACAAGATTGCCCCCAGAGCATAATCCGAAGCATCAACCTCGACTATAAACTGTCTATTTGTGTCTGGGAACTGCAGTATGGGAGCTGTAGTGAAGTCTTTTTTTAATTTTTGGAAGACCTGTTCACATTCATCTGTCCATTTAAAGGACTTTCCCAGTTTAGTCAAGTCAGTAAGAGGTCTGGCTGTGTGTGCAAAATTACAAATAAACTTACGGTAAAAGTTGGCGAATCCAAGAAACCGTTGTACCTGTTTCTTGGTATTAGGAGTTGGCCATTGGGTTATCGCATGGATTTTTGAATCATCCATCATAATTCCAGAGTTAGAAATGACATATCCCAAAAAAGTGACCTTAGAACTATGGAACTCACATTTTTCTACCTTGGCATACAATTTATGTTCTCTTAAAATTTCTAAAACAGTCCTAACATGGGTGATATGTTGTTGTTCAGTGTCTGAATAAATGAGTATATCGTCTAAATATACAACTACAAAATTATCTAGAATGTCACGGAAAATGTCGTTAATGAAACATTGAAATGTTGTTGGAGCATTACAAAGGCCGAATGGCATGACAGTGTATTCGTAATGGCCATACCGGGTTCTAAAAGCCGTCAACCATTCGTCTCCAGCCCTCATTCGTATGAGATTGTAAGCACCCCTGAGATCCAATTTTGTAAAGATCTTGGCAGTGCGTAACCTCTCTATAAGTTCGGGTATAAGTGGGAGTGGATAACGGTTTTTCTTTGTTCTTTTGTTTAGCTCTCTATAATCTATTATAGGCCTGAGTGTCTGATCTTTATTTTTAACGAAAAAAAATACCAGCCCCAGCTGGGGAGGTTGAAAGTCTTATAAAACCTTTGGCTAAATTCTCTTGTAGGTATAACTTCAAATTATCTAATTCAGGTTTCGACAATGGGTATATGTGACCTACAGGAATAGTTGCACCAGGAAGAAGGTCAATGGGGCAGTCGTATGGCCTGTGTGGCGGAAGAACCTGTGCCTCAGTTTTATTAAATACATCCTGGAAGTCTTGATATTCAGTAGGTATGTTTTCAGTAGTGGTAAGTAAAATGTTGTCAAGTGGATAACAAGTTTGTGTACAATATGTGGAAGATAGATTTACAGTCGAGTGTTGCCAGTCAAAATCAGGTTTGTGTAGTTGCAACCATGATAAGCCGAGAATGATAGGATATAGTGGGCTAGGAATTATGTCAAAACTAATTACTTCTCTGTGACGTGAATTAATACAGAGTAGTAAGGGTATAGTCTCATGAGTTATAGGACCTGTAGAGAGAGATGATCCATCAACTAAATTAATTGAGACGGAAACCTGTTTTGCTAGGAAGGGGGTTTTATTTAGTTTAACAAATTGTGAATCAATGTAGCTTGCTGAAGCCCCGGTATCGATTAACGCCTCGACTTCAATGTGATGGAGATCCCACTGTAATATAAGTGGCAAAGTAATATGAGTATTAGATTTTTTTGTTTAATGATAAGAGAATTAGAGATTGTCTTACCAAGTTTTGTCTTTTTCAAAAGAGGGCAGGTGTTCACATCATGCTCTGGGGATGCACAGTACATGCACAATCTTAAAGCGCGCCTTCTACTTTTCTCTTCAGTAGAGAGTGGACCACTCATAAACCCAATCTCCATAGGTGTTTCTGATTCCTTAGGAATGGGAGCAGTGGGTGTGTACTTTTTGTACGTTGATGAGGTACCAGATCTCTCAAGTTTGCGTTCACGCAGACGTCTGTCTATAGTAGTACAGAGACTGCAGAGATCCTCCAACCTGGTTGGTACTCCAGTGCGGGATAACTCATCCTTTATTTCCTCACTGAGTCCAATTCTAAATTGATGTCTTAGTGAAGCCTCATTCCATTTGTATTCAATGGCATATATTTTAAATTGAGAAATATAATTCTCCACAGGCTGTCTGCCTTGTTTTAGGCCCCTAAGTGATGTTTCGGCGGATTCCTGCTTGAAAGGGTCATCATACAAAGAAGAAAATGCCTTTAGAAAATCTTGTAGTGAATCTAATATAGCATTTTGATTTTCAAATAGACTATCAGCCCAAATACGGGGCTCAGCCCTTAAATAAGAAATAATGGTTAGAGCCTTTAACCAGTCAGTGTTATAAGTTTTAGGTTTGAGTTCAAACAGAAGTAAACAGGCATTTCTGAATTCTTTGAAATTAGCCCTGTTACCACTGAATTTATCTGGCATGGAAACCTGAGGTTCTGGTTGTGCGGTTTTAACTGCATACATCTCTCTCACACAGTCTTTTAACACCTGGGTTTCACCTTGTAATTCCCTGACTGATTGAGTCACATTATGCATACGCTGTGTGAGCACTGATAATTGATTTGATATCTCAGTCATATCCATAACTGTAACACCAGTAATTAAATCTTTAGGCTGGATTATTATATCACACCTTACAAACACAATCTGAATATATTTAAACAAAAACTGTTTATAGTAGAAATTGATTCTCTGGTATAAGAATGTCTCAGGTTCCTTAACTACAAACAACTGGGAGTTTGCAGATAAAGAATCTGAGTTTAATATATGCCAAATACAATAGTGGTAGACAGACACTGGAGTCTGTAACACTGTGCAGAGGCGTGGAGAAAATGGTAGGAATCACAAGAAATTATATGAGAAGAATTACTGCAGTTTTAAGTGTAGGAATTACAGCGTTCATGTACAGGAATAGATATCACCAATTTGTAAGTATACGACCTGAGGTTGCTGTTAGGATTAACCGTCAATTGCTAGATGTATATGCAGCTTAGTTTACCCCTGCTCTGAGGATCTGTGAGAGCGGTAACGATTTCAGCCGTAGCTGATGACGTGGCAGCGTGTACTGACAGCCTGTGTGAGCAGAGAGAGCTGACAGGCTGTGAACGCAGAGTGGCAGCATGTTAGGAGTAGGGCAAAGGCTTGCGAGGAGAGAAGTCCAGAGGAGCAACTGACTTCCTGTAAGGTGAGAACCAGATTGGTTCACTGAGACTCTGAAACGTCAGAGACAGGAAAAATAATCCAGCAAAGTGTCAGTGAAACTGTGGGGTTTTATAGGCAGGCAAGAGGAAATTTAAAGGAACAGCAACAGGAGGCAGATAGGATCTGACAAGATGTGGTATACCTTTAAGGCATATCCCTCCCATCTACTTCCTCTCCTTATAAAACCTAGTTTTGGACACCTTCTCACTGCCTGATAATTGTTGTTGTTACCTTTTTACCTTTTTAATCAGGTCCTACAACCTTAAGTTCCAATCTCAGGAAATACCTCCGCTCTTGATAACCATTTTACTCTACTTCGAATCTCTTTCCAGTTTAACTGTCTGCTGAATCTGCTCATCAAAGAATCTCCACCCGCTCAGCACCCAGCACCCAGCAGTGAAACGCCGTTACCGGAAGTGAGTCACACTCACACGGACTGTTCCGCCACACACGCTACTAGCCGCTCTGAAGGATCACACAGGAGAAGGTCTGTTCTCAGCTAAATATTTCTTTGCCGACAGTAAGCACTTTACTTCACATTGTGATTGCATTATTACTGAAATTAAAGCAGCAATCTGTCTTGAAACATTGTATTACCCAGAATAGACTTGTAAATACTTTTGCACATAGTGGCTTAACTTTTAATGTGTGAGTGTGTGAAGAAGGATGAATGTTTGACCGTCCACAAGGCAATACTGAAATTATCGCTTTATCACTAAAATATATCTTCCTAATCTGGGACTTATTCTCATAAACTAATGGCAGTTAGCCTTACTGAATCTACCTACTATATGTCCAATTTAAAGATACAGGCCTCATTTCTGGTCTAATTATCTTATTCATATAAATCAGCTCACTGTCAGTCTACCTCTAAATCTGAGAACCATCCTTTAGAGGGGACTTTGCAAAAAAGCAACAAATACTTTTAAACACCTTATTAATCAGAAATATTTAAGGTGTAACAGTAAAACCTGCTCCTGCTGCCGGGTGATCTCACTCAGGGCTCGCTTCTCTAGGTTTTCCAGCTGTTTCCTGATGTCCCTAATCAGGCCAGTGAGTCTCTCTGTTACACCAGCTGCTTTCTCTTGCACCCCTCTCCTGTGCTTCTGCAGACTCTGGACTCTCTCAGTCTCCTCTCTCTTTGTGGTCAGTTTCTGCAGAACATTTCTCAGTTTCTTTTTCTTCTTCTCAGAAGCCTCATTCAGCAGCTCGACCTGGTGTCCCCTGTGCTCTCCAGCCAGGGAGCAGGACACACAGATACAGGAAACATCCTCAGTGCAGTAACATAATAGGAGCATCTTGTGGGTGGAGCATTTTCTGTTACCCCAGGAAGTGATTGCACGCACAGTGACATCAGTGAGGACAAGGAACGGGACATGGCTAGCTTGGTATCCACTGGATAAGTGGTAGTAAGCAGCACCGGAGACTTGTATGCACTTAAAAACTTCACTTTATTAAGGCAAATGGATCCTTTTACAAAGCGGTTGATGTGTGACAAACTGTGCCAAAGAGTTGCACCCCATGAACCGTTGCTTACGCGTTTCAGCCCTTGTGGCCGTAATCGTAGCTATGGTTCACAATCACCTATACCTATTTATACACCTGTGCTTGTGCGTGATTGGATAAAATCAAACCTGTGGTGCAACTCTATGAATGGCTACAAAGTAAACATGTACATCTTAGCCACATTAACTGTTTAAATTCAGAACACTTGCTTAATGTAATATTTGTTGAAATAATGACCACACTTGAAATAAACTAACAATAAAATTAATTCTGGCAATTCTGATCAATTACTGTACATAGGAATCAACATGCAATGACTCTTATAATTTATTTACACTTGTAGAGCAGCTACTGCTAATCTTATCGTTTTAAAAGGCACTGTTTAACTGAACTAAGAGATAATGTTGGAAACAAGGGACATTGACAATGTTTTTTCCTCGGAATATTCCACCTTCACTCTGAGCAAACTGTTTGAATTAATGGAATCCCTTCTGGACAAAGAGATTAGATTAAAATGGGACATATGGACTTACAGAAGTATATTACTAATGGCATGATCCCCAGGGGCCTAAGGGTCAATAAATTCCCAACCTTTTTAGTAGAGGACGAGGATTTTGTAAGAGTGTGGAATGGAGTATTATCAGACTGTTCCCTAAAACTTATGGGCATGCTAATAGAATATAAAACCAAAATGCTAGCCTCTGTTTCTAAAGATATTGATGTATTACAAATAGAATTGAATGTAAGAAGTAAGGACATTTCCTTTGCAAAGTTTGATTCTATACTAAAGGTTTCTTTAGCTGAGTCCAAAAAACTAATTATGGAGATTAAACATGATAAATATATGAGGGATTTATCTGATTACGAGAGTAATAAAATTTACATCTGGAATAGAAAGTTGAGAACTAATTATAGAAGGGAAAATGATCAACAGCGTTTTCCTAAAGGGAAAAAATCAGGTAAAAAAGGTAACAAACATAAGTCAAAAAGAGTTACATTTAATGAAAGTGAGGCAGAATCATCAGGAGACTGTTCTACCTCAGGGGAAGATGAGTTAGATGTAGATAGAGGGACTCTAGCATCCACCATTAGCAACATTACAGAAGATCAGACCAGACCAGAGACAGCGAATGAGCAGGATAATACAGAGGTAGCACAGGTTTTTCCCAGGGTCCCAAGCGCACCAGAAGGGGGGGGGGAAGAGGTACAAAAGGAAGGGGTATTCTGAAAACAGAAACCCCACGACCCCCGAGAAGGGGCAGATCGGGCACGAAATATGTATAAATGCCGTAATCAATCTATCGACGTATACTCTAAGCGATTTGGAAGTTAGAGTTTTAAACTATGGTTTGAACTTTGTTCCAGCTGATAATTTTAACTTGTTCCAAACCATAGTAGACGTCAATAGATTCATTAGAAACCTAACATTAAGAAAACACTTTGCCAGGAATACTGAAGAGGTGACCCTTTTTACACAAGGGAATAAAAACATGGCCATCTCAGATACAACCACACAGCTGACCTTTGATGAGGTATGTGATTTGGAATAGTTAGAGAGATTAGACAATGAAAATGAGTACTCAATTGATACATCAACTATACAATCAGGTCCCTCTCTCTCAGGGAATTCCAAATTCTACCCCATTCAAAGTAGAGGAGCGGTGTTAGAACAGTTCCAACAAAGGGTTGAGAGCGATTTAACGAGATTGGCTTATGTTATGGATAAAACAACACATCAAAACCTTAGCAAACAAGAATCTCTAGCCCTTAGGGGACTTAAAGAGAACCACAACATTGTCATAAGAGCATCAGACAAGGGAGGGTCTGTGGTTGTCATGGATCGAGATTTCTTCTTAGGAGAAGCAATAAGACAACTATCAGACCAACACCAGTACACCAGTCTTACTAGGGATCCTACTGACAAATTCAAGTATGAACTTTCTCAGTTGATTGATGATGGTAAGGAAGCAGGGATTTTAGATGAAAAGACCTGTAGCTTTCTTTATGTGGCATCTCCTGTGATGCCTATATTCAACTTTCTTCTGAAAGTGCACAAATCCCTGTCCAATGTGAAGGGACGTCCAATTATCAGTGGCATAGGCTCTATTTTGGAGCCCTTGTCACAGTGGTTGGACGCGATCCTACAGCCCATGGTACAGAGCCTGCAGAGCTACTTAAGGGATACCAAGCAACTCTTAATTGAAATTGAAAACCTAGACTGGCAGGAAGGATATAAATGGTTGACAATTGATGTCACCTCGCTTTATTCTAGTATACCTCATGCTAGAGGTCTAGAAGCGATCTCCTTTTTCTTAAAAAGACTAACGAATTATACCCCCTTGTTCTGTCAGTATATCCTCAGAGTCACTGAATTTTTACTAACGCACAATTTCTTCGCCTTTGAAGGGGTGCATTACCTCCAGAGATGTGGGACAGCTATGGGGGCGAAGTTTGCGCCCTCATACACCAACCTGTTTATGGGTTGGTTTGAGCTGTCCCACATCTATGGATGTGATGGCCCATGGAAGGCGAAGATTAAATACTACAGAAGATTCATAGATGATCTTCTGATTATCTGGCAAGGAGAAGAATCTGAGGCTCAGAACTTTGTCACTGACTTGAATAAGAATACGGCAGGTATTAAGTTCACTTTTGAATTTGGACATACCAAAATTAATTTTTTGGATGTAACGCTGACAGGAGAACAAGATAAAGTATCTATACAGGTGTATAGAAAACCCATTTCTAGAAATACTCTTTTACATGCGAAGAGCAGTCACCCAAAGAGAGTATTCCATTCAGTGATGAAGGGACAATTTGTAAGGCTAAAAAGAAATAGCTCTACACAAGAGGAATATGAAAGGCAGGCTCAGGATTTAGAAACTAGACTAGTTAACAGGGGCTACAATAAGAAAGAAATAGCAAGAATTAGTAACCAAGTTAAATCAAGTGATAGAAAGACTTTTTTGGTACATAATGAAACAATTAACAAAAAGAAAGCCTTTGAGGGTGTCACCTTTTTCACGCGCTATAGTTCTCAGTATCAAGATATTTGTAATATCATACGTAAACACTTTCATATGTTGAAAGCGGATGATGAATTAATGAATATAGTCACCAAAGGGTGCAGATACGCCTTCAAGAAAGGTCTCTCAATAGGCAATATGGTAGCCCCAACGCAATTACCTTCAATCCAGATATCCAGCTCCTCTTGGTTAAAACACAATGGGGTTTTTAAATGCAGCTATTCATCTTGCATAGCCTGCAGTCACTTACAAACAAACAATGAGGGCTTTTCAAGTATAATAACTGGAGAAAAATGTAATCACTATTCGTGTCTAAACTGTAGAAGCAGATACATTGTATACCTATTGACATGTAATATATGCAGGGTCCAATACACAGGTCTCACTACCAGAGAGGCACGTGAGAGGATAAGGGAGCACATCACAAACATTAAAGCAGGAAAAATCACTACGCCCCTAGTTCAACATTTTAAGACCCACCATAACAAAAACCCAGCCTCATTAGAATGGACTATAATAGAGCAGGTGAGGAATAAAAAGAGAGGAGGAGACAGAGAAAGTCTCTTAGCCAAAAGGGAAGTTTTCTGGATCCACCGTTTAAAAACAAGAATTCCCACAGGGCTAAATTCTGAATACGACATTATAAATTATTGGGAATAGTATGTGAGCGAAAGAATGATTATGATTATAATCATTATTATTTTTTCTTTTCTTTTTTCTTCAGATACAAGAATTTACTTGAATTAATCAAAGTTTTACAACTAAGGATAGGTTAACCTTTATGGTTACTTATTAAGACAGTGTATTTCAATATCCCATCAAAATTCGTTGGTAAAAACCCTTTAATAGGTGGCAAATAGTCTGTTGACATATAGGTAGTCGTACAAGTCATGGAATGAATATGTATATTGTAAAGAGCTTATCGTTAGTGGGCCCCCTAACTTTTTAGATAAAAGAGAGTAATTACAATGAGAGAACAAGACTAAGAATATTACAATAAAGTCTTGCATCCACAAATTAAATTGAATTTCCAACATTATCTCTTAGTTCAGTTAAACAGTGCCTTTTAAAACGATAAGATTAGCAGTAGCTGCTCTACAAGTGTAAATAAATTAAAAAAGTCATTGCATGTTGATTCCTATGTACAGTAATTGATCAGAATTGCCAGAATTAATTTTATTGTTAGTTTATTTCAAGTTTGGTCATTGTTTCAACAAATATTACATTAAGCAAGTGTTCTGAATTTAAACAGTTAGGCCTAGATTTGGAGTTCGGCGGTAGCCGTCAAAACCAGCGTTAGAGGCTCCTAACGCTGGTTTTGGCCGCCCGCTGGTATTTGGAGTCAGTGATTAAAGGGTCTAACGCTCACTTTTCAGCCGCGACTTTTCCATACCGCAGATCCCCCTACGCCATTTGCGTAGCCTATATTTTCAATGGGATCTTTCTAACGCTGGTATTTAGAGTCGTTTCTGAAGTGAGCGTTAGAGCTCTAACGACAAAATTCCAGCCGCCTGAAAATAGCAGGAGTTAAGAGCTTTCTGGCTAACGCCGGTTTATAAAGCTCTTAACTACTGTACCCTAAAGTACACTAACACCCATAAACTACCTATGTACCCCTAAACCGAGGTCCCCCCACATCGCCGCCACTCGATTTAAATTTTTAACCCCTAATCTGCCGACCGCCACCTACGTTATACTTATGTACCCCTAATCTGCTGCCCCTAACCCCGCCGACCCCTATATTATATTTCTTAACCCCTAACTTGCCCCCCACAACGTCGCCGCAAGCTACTTAAAATAATTAACCCCTAATCTTCCGACCGCAAATCGCCACCACCTACGTTATCCCTATGTACCCCTAATCTGCTACCCCTAACATCGCCGACCCCTATATTATATTTATTAACCCCTAATCTGCCCCCCTCAACGTCGCCGACACCTGCCTACACTTATTAACCCCTAATCTGCCGAGCGGACCTGAGCGCTACTATAATAAAGTTATGAACCCCTAACCCGCCTCACTAACCCTATCATAAATAGTATTAACCCCTAATCTGCCCTCCCTAACATCGCCGACACCTAACTTCAATTATTAACCCCTAATCTGCCGACCGGAGCTCACCGCTATTCTAATAAATGTATTAACCCCTAAAGCTAAGTCTAACCCTAACACTAACACCCCCCTAACTTAAATATAATTTTTATCTAACGAAATAAATTAACTCTTATTAAATAAATGATTCCTATTTAAAGCTAAATACTTACCTGTAAAATAAATCCTAATATAGCTACAATATAAATTATAATTATATTATAGCTATTTTAGGATTAATATTTATTTTACAGGTAACTTTGTAATTATTTTAACCAGGTACAATAGCTATTAAATAGTTAAGAACTATTTAATAGTTACCTAGTTAAAATAATAACAAAATTACCTGTAAAATAAGTCCTAACCTAAGATATAATTAAACCTAACACTACCCTATCAATAAAATAATTAAATAAAATACCTACAATTACCTACAATTAACCTATGCGGGGCATGCCCCAAGAATTTCAGCTCTTTTGCCTGTAAAAGAATAAATACAATACCCCCCCCCCCAACATTACAACCCACCACCCACATACCCCTAATCTAACCCAAACCCCCCTTAAATAAACCTAACACTAAGCCCCTGAAGATCTTCCTACCTTGTCTTCACCATACCAGGTTCACCGATCCGTCCTGAAGAGCTCCTCCGATGTCCTGATCCAAGCCCAAGCGGGGGCTGAAGAGGTCCATGATCCGGTCAAAGTCTTCATCCAAGCGGGGCAGAAGAGGATCTTCCATCCGATTGAAGTCATCATCCAGGCGGCATCTTCGATCTTCTTCCATCCGGAGCGAAGCGGCAGGATCCTGAAGACATCCAGCGCGGAACATCCATCCGGACCGACGACTGAACGACGAATGACTGTTCCTTTAAGGGACGTCATCCAAGATGGCGTCCCTCGAATTCCGATTGGCTGATAGGATTCTATCAGCCAATCGGAATTAAGGTAGGAATTTTCTGATTGGCTGATGGAATCAGCCAATCAGAATCAAGTTCAATCCGATTGGCTGATCCAATCAGCCAATCAGATTGAGCTCGCATTCTATTGGCTGTTCCGATCAGCCAATAGAATGCGAGCTCAATCTGATTGGCTGATTGGATCGGCCAATCGGATTGAACTAGATTCTGATTGGCTGATTCCATCAGCCAATCAGAAAATTCCTACCTTAATTCCGATTGGCTGATAGAATCCTATCAGCCAATCGGAATTCGAGGGACGCCATCTTGGATGACGTCCCTTAAAGGAACAGTCATTCGTCGTTCAGTCGTCGGTCCGGATGGATGTTTCGCGCTGGATGTCTTCAGGATCCTGCCGCTTCGCTCCGGATGGAAGAAGATCGAAGATGCCGCCTGGATGATGACTTCAATCGGATGGAAGATCCTCTTCTGCCCCGCTTGGATGAAGACTTTGACCGGATCATGGACCTCTTCAGCCCCCGCTTGGGCTTGGATCAGGACATCGGAGGAGCTCTTCAGGACGGATCGGTGAACCTGGTATGGTGAAGACAAGGTAGGAAGATCTTCAGGGGCTTAGTGTTAGGTTTATTTAAGGGGGGTTTGGGTTAGATTAGGGGTATGTGGGTGGTGGGTTGTAATGTTGGGGGGGGGGGTATTGTATTTATTCTTTTACAGGCAAAAGAGCTGAAATTCTTGGGGCATGCCCCGCAAAGGGCCCTGTTCAGGGCTGGTAAGGTAAAAGAGCTTGTAACTTTTTTAATTTAGAATAGGGTAGGGAATTTTTTATTTTGGGGGGCTTTGTTATTTTATTAGGGGGCTTAGAGTAGGTGTAATTAGTTTAAAATTGTTGTAATATTTTTATTATGTTTGTAAATATTTTTTTATTTTCTGTAACTTAGATCTTTTTTATTTTTTGTACTTTAGCTAGTTTATTTAATTGTATTTATTTGTAGGAATTGTATTTAATTAATTTATTGATAGTGTAGTGTTAGGTTAATTGTAGGTAATTGTAGGTAGTTTATTTAATTATTTTATTGATAGGGTAGTGTTAGGTTTAATTATATCTTAGGTTAGGACTTATTTTACAGGTAATTTTGTTATTATTTTAACTAGGTAACTATTAAATAGTTCTTAACTATTTAATAGCTATTGTACCTGGTTAAAATAATTACAAAGTTACCTGTAAAATAAATATTAATCCTAAAATAGCTATAATATAATTATAATTTATATTGTAGCTATATTAGGATGTATTTTACAGGTAAGTATTTAGCTTTAAATAGGAATCATTTATTTAATAAGAGTTAATTTATTTCGTTAGATAAAAATTATATTTAACTTAGGGGGGTGTTAGTGTTAGGGTTAGACTTAGCTTTAGGGGTTAATACATTTATTAGAATAGCGGTGAGCTCCGGTCGTCAGATTAGGGGTTAATAATTGAAGTTAGGTGTCGGCGATGTTAGGGAGGGCAGATTAGGGGTTAATACTATTTATGATAGGGTTAGTGAGGCGGATTAGGGGTTAATAACTTTATTATAGTAGCGCTCAGGTCCGCTCGGCAGATTAGGGGTTAATAAGTGTAGGCAGGTGTCGGCGACGTTGTGGGGGGCAGATTAGGGGTTAATAAATATAATATAGGGGTCGGCGGTGTTAGGGGTAGCAGATTAGGGGTACATAGGGAGAACGTAGGTTGCGGCGGTTTACGGAGCGGCAGATTAGGGGTTAAACAAAATATGCAGGGGTCAGCGATAGCGGGGGCGGCAGATTAGGGGTTAATAAGTGTAAGGTTAGGGGTGTTTAGACTCGGGGTACATGTTAGGGTGTTAGGTGCAGACGTAGGAAGTGTTTCCCCATAGGAAACAATGGGGCTGCGTTAGGAGCTGAACGCTGCTTTTTTGCAGGTGTTAGGTTTTTTTTCAGCTCAAACAGTCCCATTGTTTCCTATGGGAGAATCGTGCACGAGCACGTTTTTGAGGCCGGCCGCGTCCGTAAGCAACTCTGGTATCGAGAGTTGCATTTGCGGTAAAAATGCTCTACGCTCCTTTTTTGGAGCCTAACGCAGCATTTGTTTGAACTCTCGATACCAGAGTTAATTTTATGGTGCGGCCAGAAAAAAGCCCGCGGAGCGTTAACAGCCCTTTTACCGCCGAACTCCAAATCTAGGCCTTAATGTGGCTAAGATGTACATGTTTACTTTGTAGCCATTCATAGAGTTGCACCACAGGTTTGATTTTATCCAATCACGCACAAGCACAGGTGTATAAATAGGTATAGGTGATTGTGAACCATAGCTACGATTACGGCCACAAGGGCTGAAACGCGTAAGCAACGGTTCATGGGGTGCAACTCTTTGGCACAGTTTGTCACACATCAACCACTTTGTAAAAGGATCCATTTGCCTTAATAAAGTGAAGTTTTTAAGTGCATACAAGTCTCCGGTGCTGCTTACTACCACTTATCCAGTTGATTCTGAAATCGAGCAAGCACGGAAGATTCCAAGGCACAACGGAACCTAGTGCACGCATTCACCACACACCCACCAGCGTAAGTGGCAGTATCTCAGAGAAAGAGATCGGCCAGCTGTCGGGAACTTGCAGGTGACGTCAGACGCCGAGTGCGGAGCGGTGCAGTGAGGAGCGGGCCTAGGAGGGGAGAGAAAGTACTGCACAGGGAGCAAGTCTTGTGAAGTGCAGGATACTTCACCAGTGGAGAGACACTCCTTCGATCGAGGGTACCCCCGTGGACGGGCCGCCCCCAAATACCGCATCACTTTGAAGAATTTACAGTACCGACAAGAAGCCGGGTGAGTCAGCAGGTGCTACGCTGTTCTGAATTTCATCACTGAACAGCAACAGTTTGACAGATTTATCTACCTAAATTAACTTTGGCATCTAATGAGGTGGACTTTGGTTATTTAGTGCTTACACATAAGTGACTTTATAGCTTGGTATCCAACCTTGTGCAAATGGGGAGTTTGAGGTTGTGCAAATGGACTGTTTGCGGTTGTTTGCGGTGCGTTAAACGGGGAGTTTGGTCTGTCACTGTGAAGCGGGAGTAACCCTTACACTACATGAACAATACAACATCATACCTGATGTTTTAAAGCACGTTATTCCAAACAATTTAGGAATTTTAGGTGATTTATGCCCTTTATGGATTAAAAACAGACTCTGCATCAATTATGTAATTTTCCATGGGAATTATGCCATGGATCCGGCATGCCACAGTCCAGGTGTTAGTCCCCTTGAAACAACTTTTCCTTCACTTTTGTGGCCAGAAAGAGTCCCTGTGGGTTTTAAAATTCGCCTGCCTATTGAAGTCAATGGCGGTTCGCCCATTCGCAAACTTTTGCGGAAGTTCGCGTTTGCTGTTTGCGAACGCAAACTTTTAGGTTCGCAACATCACTGGGTGTCTGCAGATTTTTTCTATTTGTGGCCTTCACACATTACTTCTATGATTCTCAATCTAATTACATGAAAATCTTTTAATTAAAAAATACCCTTAAAGGGGGAAATCTCTGTCATAAGAGAACTATTCTCCTCTTCAGTCTGAACTATTGTTTGGAGGTATATTGTGGCTAGATTGGATTTTTCTTGGGCTTGGTTAATATAGGGTAAAGGTTTCCACAAGTGTTCCTTAGGGGAAATCATTTCAGTTAGAGGCTGTATTAGGAGGAAATATAAGTAGAATAGCTTTTGATTGCAGGGGGTACAGAAAAATTGGATCTATTAAGGAGCTTACTTGTTTTGAGAGGGTTATGGTAAAAGGAGGGGGACTTGTTGGGATTGATTTTATTGGGATTTTGGTAAGATGGAGATGATTGTTTGTAATGGAGAGGATCACATTAATAGAGGTTACTCTTTAATGGATTGCTTGTAGTGAGGGTTTGCAATTAGAAAAACTAATTTCAATTAAACTAAGCCATCAGTTACAGTGAATAAAAAAACGTTTACAAACCCTAATGAAATTGCAGGGTTTTAAAAATATAAACACAGAAATAATGTCAGACTTTTTTTCCATCTGTAATGTGATCTTCCAACAAGCTAAAATCCATAGGAAAAAAAATAATAATTATTAGGAACAATTTAAATAATAAAAAAAAAAAACTACCTAACACCTTGACTGCATAAGTCTGCACTGCAACTAATACCTTCTGGAAGCACCTTTTTGCATTTCTTACAGCAGCAAATCCATGTGAATAAGTTTATATTTTGTCCCACGTGTCTTTGAAAAAAAGTTCAAGTTCCTTCAAATTGTAAGGTGATCTCTGTACAGTTCTTGTTAGGTCATTCCACAGGTTTTCAATTGAGGTCTTTGCACTGACTGGGCCATGAAGCCATGCCTTGGTCGACTTGTATGTTTGCTTTAGGTCATTATTATGTTGGAATGGGAAATTAATCTTCATCTTTATCTTTCTGATGACAGACGCCAGCAGATTTTGTGCCAAACATCTTGAGATTTTGAGCTATTCATTATCCCAAACATCTTGACAAGATCCCTTGACCCTACTGAAGAGAAGCAGCCCCAAAGCATGATGTTACCACCACCATGTTACCACCACCAAAGCTGATATGGTGTTTTTTGGATGATAAGATTTATTGGCTTTGTACCAAACATATCTTTTACAATTTAGGCAAAATAGTTCAACCTCTGTCTTATCAGACTATAGCACATTTTCCAAGAATTTCATGTAAATGTGTTCATGAAGAACTTTGTAAAGGGATGAACAAGGATGGAGAAGCTTTCAAGTACCTGAGAGAAAAATGTCCACTGCTGAGTGAGTCCAAAGTTAAGGAAGGAATCTTTTTTTGTCTGCAAATTTGTGAACTTATTACGGATGAAAATGTCGGATGATTCATCAAGGGTAATGAGAAAGCAGCTTGGAAAGCTTTTTTTCAAAGAGCTGGAAACTATGTTGAGTTTGCGAACAACTTTTTAGAAAAGTATCATTAATTAGGCTGCACATGTCCACTTTCTAGACTCACATATTGACTTCTTCCATACAACTGTGGTGCAGTGAGTGATGAGCACGGTGAGAAGTGATGTCGCAAATTGTTCCCGGGCAAATAGTTCGGGGCGAACATAGCTTGTTCGCGTTCGCAGCGGCGGGCGAACATATGCGATGTTCGATCCGCCCCCTATTCGTCATCATTGAGTAAACTTTGACCCTGTATCTCACAGTCTGCAGACACATTACAGTCAATCAACAGCAGACACTCCCTCCCAGACCCTCCCAGCTCCTGGGCAGCAGCCATTTTAGATTCATTCTGATCCTGCATTGTTAGTGAGAGGGACAGTGTAGCTGCTGTTGATTTTTTAGGGAAATTGATAGCTAGGCTAGTGTATTCAGTGTCCACTACAGTCCTGAAGGACTCATCTGATCTCTGCTGTTTGGACAGCACCCCAAAAAGCCCTTTTTAGGGCTAGAACATCAGTCGTTTTTCTCTTTTTGTTCTTTTTGGCTGTGTAATTTTGACTGTGAAACATCAGTCTGCTAGTGTAATCTAATTGCAGTTGCCTGCCTGCAGTGCCACCACTCATATCTGTTGTAACAGTAGTGTAAATTAAAAAAAAAAAAACTTTTTTGACTGTGAGACATCAGTCTGCTAGTGTAATCTAATAGCAGTTGCCTGCCTGCCAGCGTGTGTACCAGGCCCACTTGCTAAGTGCCACCACTCATATCTGTTGTAACAGTAGTGTAAATATTTTAAAAAAAAAACTTTTTTGACTGGGAAACATCAGTCTGCTAGTGTAATCTAATTGCAGTTGCCTGCCTGCCAGCGTGTGTGCCAGGCCCACTTGCCAACTAGTGCCACCACTCATATCTGTTGTAACAGTCGTGTAAATATTTAAAAAAACAACTTTTTTGACTGTGAAACATCAGTCTGCTAGTGTAATCTAATTGCAGTTGCCTGCCTGCCAGTGTGTGTACCAGGCCCACTTGCTAAGTGCCACCACTCATATCTGTTGTGACAGTAGTGTAAATATTTTTAAAAAAAACTTTTTTGACTGTGAAACATCAGTCTGCTAGTGTAATCTAATTGCAGTTGCCTGTCTGCCAGCGTGTGTGACAGGCCCACTTGCCAACTAGTACCACCACTCATATTTGTTGTAACAGTAGTGTAAATATTTAAAAAAAAAACATTTTTGACTGTGAAACATCAGTCTGATAGTGTAATCTAATTGCAGTTGCCTGCCTGCCAGCGTGTCTGCCAGGCGCACTTGCCAACTAGTGCCACCACTCATATTTGTTGTAACAGTAGTGTAAATATTTTTTAAAAAAACTTTTGACTGTGAAACATCAGTCTGCTAGTGTAATCTAATTGCAGTTGCCTGCCTGCCAGCTTGTGTGACAGGCCCACTTGCCAACTAGTGCCACCACTCATATTTGTTGTAACAGTAGTGTAAATATTTTAAAAAAAAACTTTTTTGACTGTGAAACATCAGTCTGCTAGTGTAATCTAATTGCAGTTGCCTTCCTGCCAGCGTGTGTGCCAGGCCCACTTGCCAACTAGTGCAACCACTCATATTTGTTGTAACACTAGTGTAAATATTTAAAAAAAAAACATTTTTGACTGTGAAACATCAGTCTGCTAGTGTAATCTAATTGCAGTTGCCTGCCTGCCAGTGTGTGTGCCAGGCCCACTTGCCAACTAGTGCCACCACTCATATTTGTAGTAACAGTAGCGTAAATATTTAAAAAAAAAAACTTTTTTGACTGTAAAACATCAGTCTGCTAGTGTAATCTAATTGCAGTCGCCTGCCTGCCAGCGTGTTTGTCAGGCCCACTTGCAAACTAGTGCCACCACTCATATTTGTTGTAACAGTAGTGTAAATATTTAAAAAAAAAAAATTTTGACTGTGAAACATCAGTCTGCTAGTGTAATCTAATTGCAGTTGACTGCCTGCCAGCTTGTGTGCCAGGCCCACTTGCCAACTTGTGCCACCACTCATATTTGTTGTAACAGTAGTGTAAATATTTTTTAAAAAAAACTTTTTTGACTGTAAATCATCAGTCTGCTCGTGTAATCTAATTGCAGTTGCCTGCCTGCCAGATTGTGTGCCAGGCCCACTTGCCAAATAGTGCCACCACTCATATTTGTTGTAACAGTAGTGTAAATATTTAAAAAAAAAACTTTTTGACTGTGAAACATCAGACTGCTATTGTAATCTAATTGCAGTTGCCTGCCTGCCAGCGTGTGTGCCAGGCCCACTTGCCAACTAGTGCCACCACGCATATTTGTTGTAACAGTAGTGTAAATATTTTAAAAAACAACTTTTTTGACTGTGAAACATCAGTCTGCTAGTGGAATCTAATTGCAGTTGCCTGCCTGCCAGCATGTGTGCCATTCCCATTTGCCAACTAGTGCCACCACTCATATTTGTTGTAACAGTAGTGTAAATATTTAAAAAAAAAACTTTTTTGACTGTGAAACATCAGTCTGCTAGTGAAATCTAATTGCAGTTGCATGCCTGCCAGCCTGTGTGCCAGGCCCACTTTCCAACTAGTGCCACCACTCATATTTGTTGCAACAGTAGTGTAAATATTTAAAAAAAAAAAAACTTTTTGACTGTGAAATATCAGTCTGCTAGTGTAATCTAATTGCAGTTGCTGCCTGCCAGCGTGTGTGCCAGGCCCACTTGCCAACTAGTGCCACCGCTCATATTTGTTGTAACAGTAGTGTAAATATTTAAAAAAAATACATTTTTGACTGTGAAATATCAGTCTGCTAGTGTAATCTAATTGCAGTTGCCTGCCTGCCTGCCAGCGTGTGTGCCAGGCCCACTTGCCAACTAGTGCCACCACTCAGATCTGTTGTAACAGTAGTGTAAATTAAAAAAAAAAACTTTTTTGACTGTGAAACATCAGTCTGCTAGTGTAATCTAATTGCAGTTGCCTGCCTGCCACCGTGTGTGCCAGGCCCACTTGCCAAATAGTGCCACCACTCATATCTGTTGTAACAGTAGTGTAAATTTTTTTTAAAAAACAACTTTACACTAGCAGACTGATGTTTCACAGTCAATAAAATTTTTTTTTTTTTAAATTTACACTACTGTTACAACAGATATGAGTGGTGGCACTATTTGGCAATTAGGCCTGGCACACACGATGGCAGGCAGGCAACTGCAATTAGATTACACTAGCAGACTGATGTTTCACAGTCAATAATCAAATTGCAGTTGCTGCCTGCCAGCGTGTGTGCCAGGCCCACTTGCAAACTTGTGCCACCGCTCATATTTGTTGAAACAGAAGTGTAAATATTTAAAAAAAAATAGATTTATGACTGTGAAATATCAGTCTGCTAGTGTAATCTAATTGCAGTTGCCTACCTGCCAGCGTGTGTGCCAGGCCCACTTGCCAACTAGTGCCACCACTCATATCTGTTGTAACAGTAGTGTAAATTAAAAAAAAAAACTTTTTTGACTGTGAAACATCAGTCTGCTAGTGTAATCTAATAGCAGTTGCCTGCATACCAGCGTGTGTGCCAGGCCCACTTGCCAACTAGTGCCACCACTCATATCTGTTGTAACAGTCGTGTAAATATTAAAAAAAAAACTTTTTTGACTGTGAAACATCAGTCTGCTAGTGTAATCTAATTGCAGTTTCCTGCCTGCCACCATTTGTGCCAGGCCCACTTGCCAACTAGTGCCACCACTCATATCTGTTGTGACAGTCGTGTAAATTTAAAAAAAAAAAAACTTTATTGACTGTGAAACATCAGTCTGCTAGTGTAATCTAATTGCAGTTGCCTGCCTGCCAGCGTGTGTGCCAAGCCTACTTGCCAACTAGTGCCACCACTCATATCTGTTGTAACAGTAGTGTAAATCTTTTTTAAAAAAACTTTTTTGACTGTGAAACATCAGTCTGCTAGTGTAATCTAATTGCAGTTGACTGCCTGCCAGTGTGTGTGCCAGGCCCACATGCCAACTATTGCCACCACTCATATCTGTTGTAACAGTAGTGTAAATATTTAAAAAAAAAACTTTTTTGACTGTGAAACATCAGTCTGCTAGTGTAATCTAATTGCAGTTGCCTGCCTGCCAGCGTGTGTGCCAGGCCCACTTTCCAACTAATGCCACCACTCATATTTGTTGTAACAGTAGTGTAAATATTTAAAAATAAAAAACTTTTTTGACTGTGAAACATCAGTTTGCTAGTGTAATCTAATTGCAGTTTCCTGCCTGCCAGCGTGTGTGCCAGGCCCACTTGCCAACTAGTGCCACCACTCATATTTGTTGTAACAGTAGTGTAAATATTTTAAAAAAAAACTTTTTTGACTGTGAAACATCAGTCTGCTAGTGTAATCTAATTGCAGTTGACTGCCTGCCAGCGTGTCTGCCAGGCCCACTTGCCAACTAGTGCCATCACTCATATCTGTTGTAACAGTAGTGTAAATATTTTAAAAAAAAACTTTTTTGACTGTGAAACATCAGTCTGCTAGTGTAATCTAATTGCAGTTGCCTGCCTGCCGGCGTGAGTGCCAGGCCCACTTGCCAATTAGTGCCACCACTCATATTTGTTGTAACAGTAGTGTAAATATTTTAAAAAAAACTTTTTTGACTGTGAAACATCAGTCTGCTTTTTTGTGTCAGGCTCACAGCGTATACTGTGCCCACTTGCCCAGTGCCACCACTCATATTATCTTGTTTAATAGTAGTGTAAGTGTACATTTAAAAAAAATAAACTTTTTGGATTGTGAAACATCAGTCTGCTTTTTTGTGTCAGGCTCACAGTGTATACTGTGCCCACTTGCCCAGTGGCACCACTCATATTTTGTTTAATAGTACTGTAAGTGTACATTTAAAAAAAAAGTGACAGGCAGAGGCAGGCCACCCTGCAGGTGCCGTCGTGGTCATGGTGCTGTGATTTCCTTTGACCCTACAATAATGCCCAGTGTTCAGAGGCCACGTACCATGAACGCGAAAATTTATGAGGAGGACCTAGTTGACTGGCTAACACAGGACACCCAATCTTCTACAGCTTCTGTTCGGAACCTTGATGCACCATCCACCTCCAGCTTAGCTTCGGGCACCTCTCAAGTGACCACTCGCCCGCCTGCCACCACCACCAACACTAGCACCACAGTCGCTTCACTTGATCTGTCAGAGGAGTTATTGACACATCAGTTTGAAGAAATGAGTGATGCACAACCATCATTGACAGAGGATGTAGATAACAGTGATATGTCTCAGTCAGAAAGCATTACAGACATGGACGTATGGTGTGATGATGATGATGTTGTACCCGCTGCTGCTTCCTTTGTTGATTTGTCAGATACAAGTGAAGCGGTTGATGATGATGCGTCCGTGGATGTCACGTGGGTGCCCGCTAGAAGAGAAGAAGAACAGGGGGAAAGTTCAGATGGGGAGACAGAGAGGAGGAGGAGAAGACAAGTTGGAAGCAGGGGGAGGTCATCGTAAGGAGCTAGTGGCACAGTCAGACAGCATGCATTGGCACCTGGGGTCAGCCAGACAGCACGCCAATCAATGAATGCTGTTGCCACCACCAGAATGCCGTCATCGCAGTGCTCAGCAGTGTGGCATTCTTTTTGTGTGTCTGCTTCTGCAATGCCATTTGCCACCTGTGCAAAAAGAAACTGAGTCGTGGGAAGTCCAACACCCACCTAGGTACAACTGCTTTGCGAAGGCACATTATCTCACATCACAAACGCTGATGGGATGAACACATGAGTAGAAGCAGCACAAAAACTCAAAGCTGCCATCCTCCACCTGGTCCAGCATCTTCAGCCACGTCAACCACGGCTGTCCTCCTTGCCCCCTCTCAACCATCTGCCCCTCCGTCTCTCTTCTGTAGCAGTTCCTGCTCATCTGCCTACAGTCAGGTGTCTGTCAAGGACATGTTTGAGCGTAAGAAGCCAATGTCTCAAAGTCACCCCCTTGCCCGGCGTCTGACAGCTGGCTTGTCTGAACTCTTAGCCCACCAGCCTTTACCATACAAGCAGGTGAAGTCTGAGGCGTTCAAAAAATTTGTAGCTATTGGGACACCGCAGTGGAAGGTACCCGGGCAAAATTTCTTTGCACAAAAGGCAATCCCCAACCTGTACTCGATTGTGCGAAAGGAAGTAATGGCATGTCTGGCACACAGTTTTGGGGCAAGGGTCCATCTGACCACTGATAGCTGGTCTGCAAAGCATGGTCAGGGCAGGTTTATCACCTACACTGCACATTGGGTAAACCTGCTGACAGCTGCCAAGCATGGAATGCGTGGCTCTGCAGAGGAGTTGGTGACACCGCCACAACTTGCAGGCAGGCCTGCTGCTACCACCTCTACTCCTCCTACTCCACCCTCTTCCATAACCTCTTCCATAACCTCTTCCTCAGCTGAGTCCTCTTCTGCTGCTGCGTCTTGCTCCACATCAACGGCACTCCCCCAGCTCCGCATTTACTATTCCACATCCCGGATATGGCAGTGTCACGCCATCTTGGGGTTGACTTGCCTGAAAGCAGAGAGTCACACTGGAACAGCACTCCTGTCCACCCTGAACGCACAGGTGGATCAGTGGCTGACTCCGCACCAACTGGGGATCGGCAAAGTGGTTTCTGACAACGGAAGTAATTTTTTGGCAACATTGAAATTGGGCAAGTTGACACATGTGCCGTTCATGGCACATGTGTGTAATCTGATCGTACAACGCTTTGTGCATAAGAATCTAGGCTTACAGGACATCCTGAAGCAGGCCAGGAAGGTGTGTGGCCATTTTAGGCGTTCCTACACGGCCATGGCAAATTTTGCAGATGTCCAGCAGCGAAACAACATGCCAGTGAGGTGCTTGATTTGCGACAGCCCGACACGGAATTCAACACTCCTAATGTTCAACCGCCTGCTTTAACAAGAAAAAGCCGTTAACGAGTATTTGTATGACCGGGGTGCTAGGACAGCCTCTGCGGAGCTGGGGATTTTTTTGCCAAGTTACTGGACGCTCATGCACAATGCCTGTAGGCTCATGCGTCCTTTTGAGGAGGTGTGAAACCTATTCAGTCGCACCGAAGGCACCATCAGCGACATCATACCATTTGTTTTCTTCCTGAAGCGTGCCCTGCGAAGAGTGCTGGATCAGGACATAGATGAGCGTGAAGAGGAAGAGTTGTGGTCACCATCACCACCAGAAACAGCCTTATCAGTATCGCTTGCTGGACCAGCGGCAATGCTGGAAGAGGATTGTGAGGAAGAGGAATCAGAGGAGGAATGTGGCTTTGAGGAGGAGGAGGAAGACCAACCACAACAAGCATCCCAGGGTGCTCGTTGTCACCTATCTGGTACCCGTGGTGTTGTACATTGCTGGGGGAAAGAACATACCTTCAGTGAGATCATTGAGGACGAGGAACGGGACATGAGTAGCTCGGCATCCAAACTTGTGCAAATGGGATCTTTCATGCTTTCCTGCCTGTTGAGTGACCCTCATATAAAAAAAACTGAAGGAAAACGACCTGTACTGGGTGTCCACGCTACTAGACCCCCGGTATAAGCATAAAGTGCCTGAAATTTTACCAAATTCCCGCAAGTCGGAAAGGATGCAGCAGTTCCAAAATAAATTAAAAAGTATGCTTTACACAGCGTATAAGGGTGATGTCACAGCACAACGGGAATCTAACAGGGGAAGAGGTGAAAGTAATCATCCGACTCCCACGACCATGCCGGCAAGGACAGGATGCTTAACAGACATGTTGTTGATGGAGGACATGCAGAGCTTTTTAACTCCTATGTATCGCCACAGCCCTTCAGGGTCCACCCTCAGAGAATGACTCGACCGACAGGTAGCAGACTATCTCGCCTTAACTGCAGATCTCGACACTCTGAGGAGCAATGAACCCCTTGACTACTGGGTGTGCAGGCTTGACCTGTGGCCTGATCTATCCCAATTTGCTATAGAACTTCTGGCCTACCCCGTTTCAAGTGTCCTGTCAGAAAGGACCTTCGGTGCTGCAGGAGGTATTGTCACTGAGAAGAGAAGTCGCCTAGGTAAAAAAAGTCTAGATTACCTCACCTTTAATAAGATGAATGAGGGATGGATCCCGAAGGGACTGACAGTGGGCGATACATTCGACTAAAAAAGGCCTGATGAGATGATCTGCTTTGGGCTATAAATGGTCCACAAGCTGCTGTATGTTATCTTCGAATGCCGGATGACTTGCGTGACTTATCCGCCACCAACTAGTGTTCAAGCCGCAATGTTTTAGGGCACTTTCTGCCAGGGAAACAAGCATCAATTTTTCTGGCCGCTGCTACAGCAGCGGCTGCAACAATACCTAATTTTTCCGGCATGTGTACATGCCAATTTTTTCTGGCCTCTGGTGCTGCACTGTAGCTTCAAAAAAAAAAAAAATGCACGTAACAGGGATTAAAGTGATAGGAATAGTACTACTTAACACACCACTCATATCTGGTGGCACAGTAGATTGCACGCGCAGTGCCCCAAATTTGAAGTAGGAGGACCGACCAAGCATCTTTATCCATCTCCCGGTTCCTAAAATCCATGCCATATACACATCCCCTGATAGGGGACACCGCAGTGGAAGGTACCAGGATGAAATTTCTTTGCACAAAAGGCAATCCCCAACCTGTACTCGATTGTGCAAAAGGAAGTAACCTTACCATGGGTCTCAGACCGCACGTCTTGTAATTCTCTGTCTGGGAAATTATCTATCTATCTATCTATCTATCAATCAAATCTATCTATTGATCTATCAAATATATCTACCTATTGTATCTATCAAATGTATCTATTGCATCTATTGATCTATCTATCTAATCTATGTATCTATCTATCTATCAAATCTATCTATCTCGTGGCCGGACTGACAAAGCATCTTTTTCCATCTCCCGGTTCCTAAAATCCATGCCATATACACGTACCCTGATAGGGGACGTAACAGGTATTACATTGATAAGAATAGTACTACTTGACAGACCACTCATATCTGTTGGCACAGTAGATTGCACGCAGTGCTCTGACAAAATGCAGAAGGACATTTGGCAGACGGACATTTGGCAGACGGACATTTGGCAGACGGACATTTGGCCGACAGATAGAAAGCTAAAGAATGTTCCGATTTCGGCAGAGGGCAGATATGTTCCAGAGTGCTCTGTTCTAATCAGAGCCTCGGGTGCCGCAACTGCCTCTGGGAACCTTACCATGGGTCTCAGACCGCACATCTTGTAATTCTCTGTATGTGAAATTATCTATCTATCAAATCTATCTATTGATCTATCAAATCTATCTATCTATCTATCTATCGTATCTAGCAAATGTATCTATTGCATTTATTGATCTATCTATCTAATCTATGTATCTATCTTTCTATCAAATCTATCTCGTGGCAGGACTGACCAAGCATCTTTTTCCATATCCCGGTTCCGTAAATCCATGCCATTTACACGTCCCCTGATAGGGGACGTAACAGGGATTAAACTGATAAGAATAGTACTACTTAACACACCACTCATATCTGGTGGCACAGTAGATTGCACGCGCAGTGCCCCAAATTTCAAGTAGGAGGACGGACCAAGCATCTTTTTCCATCTCCCGGTTCCTAAAATCCATGCCATATACACGTCCCATGATAGGGGACACCGCAGTGGAAGGTACCCGGCCGAAATTTCTTTGCACAAAAGGCAATCCCCAACCTGTACTCGATTGTGCAAAAGGAAATAACCTTACCATGGGTCTCAGACCGCACGTCTTGTAATTCTCTGTCTGGGAAATTATCTATTTATCAAATCTATCTATTGATCTATCAAATCTATCTATCTATCGTATCTATCAAATGTATCCATTGCATCTATTGATCTATCTAATCTATGTATCTATCTATCAAATCTATCTATCTCGTGGCCGAACCGACCAAGCATCTTTTTCCATCTCCCGGTTCCTAAAATCCATGCCATATACACGTACCCTGATAGGGGACGTAACAGGTATTAAACTGATAAGAATAGTACTACTTGACAGACCACTCATATCTGTTGGCACAGTAGATTGCACGCGGTGCTCTGACAAAATGCAGAAGGACATTGGGCAGACGGACATTTGGCAGACGGACATTTGGCCGACAGATAGAAAGCTAAAGAATGTTCCGATTTCGGCCGAGGGCAGATACGTTCCAGAGTGCTCTGTTCTAATCAGAGCCTCAGGCGCCGCAACTGCCTCTGGGAACCTTACCATGGGTCCCAGACCGCACGTCTTGTAATTCTCTATCTGGGAAATTATCTATCTATCAAATCTATCTATTGATCTATCAAATCTATCTATCTATCGTATCTATCAAATGTATCTATTGCATCTATTGATCTATCTATCAAATCTATCTATCTTGTGGCAATGGGGAGTTTGCGGTTGTGCAAATGGACTGTTTGAGGTTGTTTGAGGTGCGTTAAATGGGGAGTTTGGTCTCTCACTGTGAAGCGGGCATAACCCTTACACTACCCGATCAATACAACATCATACCTGATGTTTTAAAGCACGTTGTTCCAAACAATTTAGGAATGTTAGGTGATTTATGCCCTTTATGGATTAAAACCAGACTCTGCATCAACTTGGATCCCCCTCCGGCATGCCACAGTCCAGGTGTTAGTCCCCTTGAAACAACTTTTCCATCACTATTGTGGCCAGAAAGAGTCCCTGTGTGTTTTAAAATTTGCCTGCCTATTGAAGTCAATGGCGGTTCTCCCGGTTCGCCCGTTCGCTAACAGTTGCGGAAGTTCGCGTCCGCCGTTCGCAAGCCAAACTTTTTAGGTTTGCGACATCACTAACGGTGAGCAGTTCTACCAAAACATTTAGGCAATGGAACAAAGATATCAGGGTAGACGGAACACTTCTATGCTTGTTGATTACTGTTGGACAGTGACAAGAGATGCCCCATTCGAGGAATACAAGCAAAACAGAGAAGGTGCTCTCGTGAATAGGCCACTATTTTAGATAGTAATTTCAACTACTGTATGTTTTTTCATTGTGTGTTGTTGCTTGTGATTGATTGAATGAAAACTATTTTCTTTAATGCTGTATTAAGAAAATTCAGATTGTTGTAATATTGCATTTCACTATTACTATATTACTGAAACACAACTATTGTATCTCAAAAACTAGAGCTAATGAAAACATATGAAGTCATATTATTTTTTCTTCACCCAAATTAGTAAAGTAAGACTATTTTTTAGTAAGGAAACATATTACAAATATTTTTTTGATTACCAGCTTTATTGATGATTGTTTTGACAGTGCTCCTTTGTACATACAGTCCCTCCCATATTGTTTTTATATCCTTCTCCTAATTCATACATTTCAGTAATTAGCTTACACAATTTAATTGGCAACTAATTGTTGATTATGGATCTCCTAGTAGGATGCAACCCCAAACATGCAAGCAAATCCTACAGCAATAGATGTCAGGTTTATGCTATTTAACTACAGGCAGGATTTAGAATGTAATTGGTCTGTGAACACAGTTAGAACCCCCATTATGAAAGGGTCTAGATGTATGCAATCAGGGTGTTGTTGTTCTTTTGTTATGTATCAATAATTAACTCTTTGTTTTTTATTTTGATTTTAGTTTGTTGAAAGATGACATAATAGATTGTGAAAAATCTAGCATTTATTGGTTATTTCTGACCTTTCATTCCAATAAACAATAAAGGATGTGTAGACTTTTTATATACACTACACATATTCCCAAAATCATATATCAAACTGATTTAAATGGTTTTGAATCTAAGAGTTGTTTAACAGACTACATTATCCCATCTTATATGTTAGACTGCTTCCTCTGCCTTCATTTTATTGTGAAGATTTCCCTACAAACAAAGCATTTGAAATTAAATTACTATAAATTCATTTAATAAACAGAACATGATGATGCTTAAAAAAAATTCTTTAAAATGTATTAATCCCTAATTCTTATATTAAGGGATATCCAACTTACTTTAATTCATTTGTATGAAAGTATTCCTATATTGGAAAATATAAATTATTATAGGGAACAAAAGACAATTGATTTAGGTGTATTCCAATAATTAGCAATTCACTTTTGTTTACTTATTTGTTATGTGCATCAATATATATCTCTTTCGCTATAGGATAACTTCAGTCAATCTGTTCCCTGGAGAAGGTTTGTACAGTCTGATTCTTAGATGCTACAAGAGTGGATAAATAAGTCAGGTGAACACAAAACAGAACAGAAAAGGGCACTTACGTTAATGAAGTCAATCAGATGTATGTGAAAGCCGGTTGCTCTCTTGAGGCGGAAGTAGTACCAACGGAGATACGTGATGTGTGTGGAGTAAGTCTTCCTTCCTTGTAATGCTATAGGAGTGGACGCTGCCTGTAGTATGAAGATGTGTATTCACCAATCACATCCGGAAATAATGGAACTGTAAAAAGAAGACTGAAACAGGTGCAGCCCGATTCAAGTGTAGCACATTTTAATATAGGTAAGCGCACATAGACAAATGGCTACTTACAGGATAAAAAGTATAAGTCGGCATTAAAAACGTGATCTCCAGACTTAGAGTCCACTGGGGTAAGGAGGGAGTCCTCAAAGCGATATGGCACCCCAGCCGTAATGGAAAACCAAGTGTGGCACTTGCTGTAGGATAATCCTCAGTGATATTAAACAGACACAAGTTGTCTGTGTGGAACCAAAGTCCAACAGTTCAATAGTCTCTACGCGTTTCGTCTGAGGATGCTCAGACTTTTTCAAGAGAAATGTCATAGCATGGTGAGCTCCAACCGGCTTTTTAAAGCAGCCAATGAATGCAAAGTCAGATTGTTAACCAATCAATGCCTAGAAGAGTTCAAATGGCCTATTCGAAATGATTGCTGATTGAAATATTAGAAGAAAGCATATACATGTTGCATATCATTTCATATCTTAAAACAATGTGTATAAAAAATATCTAAAAATGTACATAAAAAAGAAATGCGGAATAAAACCCTATAAAAAGGTAACTGTAAGTTAATGCTAAAAAAATATATAAAAACATTAATGAATTAAAACCATACATTCAAACTGGATCAAGAATAACATATTTGACATTATAATTTTTTGGCACATGAGAAATAAACATTAATTAAAAAAAACATTAATTAAGAAAATTACTTAAAACAAATAATGAAATGGAGATTTATGAGATAAGGAGATGGGAGTGGAAAAAAGTGATTGGCTATGATACTGTCATATTGATAACCTTAGTTAGTGTAATCTGCCGCTGATCTGGTATAAGGAACTTATATAATATAGTATGTCTTAGCAAGATTATTATAAAATTAGTTTTTTAACAGAATGCATTATGGCTACATGAATGCTTGCAGGTCTAATTCTAGATTCAATCCTGCTGGATGCATAGCATCTAATTGGTAGATCCAAAAAGATTCCCTAACAAACAAAACGCCTAAACCCTTATTATTATTTTTTTAATGTTTCAATATAATCCATCTTGTGCAATAGAAGCCATGGCAATAAAGCCTTAGTACATGGAAGTATTGTCTTGATTAAACAGTGCTTAATAACTCAATTTGTCATTTCTTTTCTTTTTAAAGGTATACTAAACCCAATCTTTTTCTTTAATGATTTAGATATAGCATGCAATTTTTAACAACTTTCTAATTTACTCCTATTATCAATTTTTCTTCATTCTTTTGCTATCTTTATTTAAAAAGCAGGAATATAAAGATTAGGAGCCGTCCCATTTTAGGTTCAGAACCCTGGAAAGGGCTTGGTTATTGGTGGCTACATTTAGCCACCAGTAAGCAAGCAGAATCCAGGTTCTTGGGAGGGAGGGGCAAGCATTAAAAAATGAAATATAATGTTATTGTTATAGTTAAATAAAACTATTTAAACTCATATCACTTAGGTAATGGTTATTTTTCTTTAGTTAAATAAAACTATTTAAATTGCTATTAATAAGGTAATCGTTATTTTCTCCTTTCAATAAAGTACAGCTGAAAAGTTGATCAAATATGAATGATTAAACTATTCAATTGGAGATAATTAACCTCCCAACAATTTAATTAATTTCAATAATCTAGCTATGCATATCTAATGATACATAACTAATGGCTAGATTACGAGTTTTGCGTTATGAGTAAAAAAGCAGCGTTAAGACTCATAACGCTGCTTTTTCACTACCGCTGGTATTACGAGTCTTATAGGTACAGTTGTCCCACACACTTTTTTGGCCGTTCCGCAAATCAACTTACGCAATTTTCGTAAAGTCTTTTTTCAATGGGACTTCCATTGCGCAGGTATTACAAGCTTTTTTTTAGGCCAAAAAGTGAGCGGTACAGCCTATCCCGCAAGATTCGTAACGCATTCTAAAGTGAGTAGTTATGAGTTTTACACTACAGAGCTGTAGCATAAAACTCATAACTAAAGTGCTAAAATGTACACTAGCACCCATAAACAAGATATTAACCCCTAAACCGAGGCCCTCCTGCATCATCATCATCAACACTAAAATAAAATTATTAACCCATAATCTGCCGCTCCGGACATCGCCGCCACTATAATAAACATATTAACCCCTAAACCGCCGCACAAACACTAGTTAAATATTATTAACCCCTAATCTGCTGCCCCTAACATCGTCACCACCTACCTACATTTATTAACCCCTAATCTGCCATCCCCAACGTCGCCGCCACTATACTAAAGTTATTAACCCCTAAACCTAAGTCTAACCCTAACACCCCTAACTTAAATATAATTAAAATAAATCTAAATAAAACCTACTATTATTAACTAAATAATTCCTATTTAAAACTAAATACCTGTAAAATAAACCATAAGCTAGCTACAATATAACTAATAGTTACATTGTATCTAGCTAAGGTTTTATTTTTACTTTACAGGCAAGTTTGTATTTATTTTATCTAGGTAGAATATTTACTAAATAGTTATTAACTATTTACTAACTACCTAGCTAAAATAAATACAAATTTACCTGTAAAAGAAAACCTAACCTGCCTTACAATAAAAGCTAACTTTACACTACAATTAAATCAATTACCTAAATTAAATACAATTACCTAAATTACATAAAAAACAAACACTAAATTACACAAAATAAAAAACAAATTACAAGATATTTAAACTAATTACACCTAATCTAATAGCCCTTTCAAAATAAAAAAGCCCCCCAAAAATAAAAAAACCCTAGCCTAAACTAAACTACCAATAGCCCTTAAAAGGGCCTTTTGCGGGGCATTGCCCCAAAGAAATCAGCTCTTTTACCTGTAAAAAAAAATACAAACAATCCCCCCAACAGTAAAACCCACCACCCACACAACCAACCCCCAAAATAAAACCCTAACTAAAAAAGACCTAAGATCCCCATTTCCCTGAAAAGGGCATTTGGATGGACATTGCCCTTAAAAGGGCATTTAGCTCTATTGCAGCCCAAAGCCCTAATCTAAAAATAAAACCCACCCAATAAACCTTTAAAAAAACCTAACACTAACCCCTGAAGATCTACTTACAGTTTTGAAGAGCCGACATTTATCCAGGAGAAGTCCTCATCGAAGCGGCAAGACGTCCTCAACGAAGCCGGGAGAAGTTTTCATTCAAGCCGGGAGAAGTGGTCCTCCAGAGGGGCAGAAGTCTTCCTCCAGGCGGCATCTTCTATCTTCATCCATCCGGCGCGGAGCGGGTCCATCTTCAAGACATCTGACGTGGAGCATCCTCTACTTCCGACGACTACCCGACGAATGAAGGTTCCTTTAAGTGACGTCATCAAAGATGGCATCCCTTAGATTCTGATTGGCTGATAGAATTATATCAACCAATCGGAATTAAGGTTGGAAAAATCCTATTGGCTGATGCATTCAGCCAATAGGATTGAACTTCAATCCTATTGGCTGATCCAATCAGTCAATAGGATTGAGCTCACATTCTATTGGCTGTTCCAATCAGCCAATAGAATGCGGGACTCTCCAGAAATGCGTAAGCCATTGTGCTGCACTCTTCACAGTGTTTTACTTTTTATTTTTCAACAACAGAGTGTGCAACTATTTTTTGTTCTTAAAACTGTTTATATGTAACACTTAAATACATATGCAAATACAGTGGATATTGAAAGAATCACCCCCTTTGAAAATAATCCAATTTTATTGCGTTGCCGTCTGAAATAAAGACAGACACATTTTTTGTTTATCTAGTTGTAATTACTCAATGCAACTTATAACATCCAAGTGAAAGATATAACACCAACATGTCAGGCAAAAATAAAGACAATTCAAAAACAGAACCACTGAGTTGGAAAAAGGATCACCCCTTCTAAAATTACTTGTAAACTCAATCAGTTGTAGCTAATCACCTTCTCAACGGTATACACAAAGCCATTTGACTTTCAACTGTGATCAGCTGTGGACATATTGATTAGCGCAGCATGAAAAGAGCTTTCCTGGAGAATCTCAGTCCCTGGAAGTGCAACTGAAGCAAACAATCAACTATGCGTGGCAAGGCACTGTCAAAAGATCTCTGGGATAATGTTGTGGACATGCACAAGTCAGGAGATGGATACAAGAAAATATCAAAGGCTGTATCAATGCCTAGAAGCACAGTGAAGTCTATTAATAAGAAGTGGAAGGTATTTGGTACAACACAGACCCTCTCTGGTTCAGGATATCGCTCCAAACTGGATGAAAGACCCAGGAGGAAACTGGTCAGAGAGGCTACCAAGAGGCCCACAGCAACTATGAAGCAGTTGCAGGAAGTTTTGACAAAGAGTGGTCATTGTGTGCATGTGACAACAATATCACAAATTATCCACAAATTTGGCTTGTATGGGAGGGTTGCAAGAAAAAAATCAGGTGTAGCTAATCACCTTCTCAACAGTATACACAAAGCCATTTGTCCTTCAACTGTGATCAACTGTGGACATATTGATTAGCGCAGCATGAAAAAAAGCTTTTCTCCAGCATCTCAGTCCCTGGAAGTGCAACTAAAGCAAACAATCAACGATGGGTGGCAAGGCACTGTCAAAAGATCTCTGGGATAATGCTGTGGACATGCACAAGTCAGGAGATGGATACAAGAAAATATCAAAGGTTTTATCAATGCCTAGAAGCACAGTGAAGTCTATTAATAAGAAGTGGAATGTATTTGGTACAACACAGACCCTCTCTGGATCAAGCTGTTGCTCCAAACTGGATGAAAGACCCAGGAGGAAACTGGTCAGAGAAGCTACCAAGATGCCCACAGCAACTCTGAAGCAGTTGCAGGAATTTATGACAAAGAGTGGTCATTGTGTGCATGTGACAACAATATCACACATTCTCCACAAATTTGGCTTGTATGGGAAGGTTGCAAGAAAAAAAACACTCCTCAAGAAAGGCCACATGCAGTCATGACTGAGCTTTGCCATAACACACCTAGAAGATTATGAGGCAACATGGAAAAGGGTGTCATGGTCAAGAACTTTGGCCTCAAGAACAAACTATATGTCTGGAGGAAATCCAATACAGCTCACCATCCAAATAACACCATACCTACAGTAAATCATGTAGGCGGTAATGTCCTGTGGGGTGTTTCTCTGCAGCAGGCACTGGAGCACTTTTCAGGATAGAAGGAATAATGGATGGGGCATAACATGACAAAAACCCAAAGCAAAATTGACCACACAGTGGTTGAAGGAGAAAAAGTTGATTGTCCTTGCATGGCCTAGTCAGACCCCAGACAGTGGAGCCGATGACAGCAGTGGAACTCCCCTTCATCCACAGTCTAATGGGAATTGCTGGGGCTGAAAAGTACTTGTAAGAGTAATGATAATCCTATAATCCTCCAACTTTTGATATATTGCGAAATACCAATGCACATTCTCTTGCACAATATGGGCAAGATTACAAATGGAATGCTTTTACTTTCACTCGCATGCTAACTGCACTTAAAGTCAATTTTTAACATGGGCAGGTTAGCGCATGTATTAAAGGGACAGTATACACCAATTTTCATATAACTGCATGTAATAGACACTACTATAAAGAATAAGATGCAAAGCTATTGATATAAAAATTCAGTATAAAACTGTTTAAAAACTTACTTAGAAGCTTTCAGTTTAGCTCTGTTGAAAAGGTAGATGGAAAGCCCACTGCAAGCTGGAAATAAGACACTCCCCCTTCTTTTGCATATGAAAAGACCCTTTACACAAACAGGAGTAAGCTGGAGAAGGTATCTGAGGTTATTCTCCTAAAACTTTGGGGCTTGGTTAGGAGTCTAAAAATCAGAGCAATGTTATTTAAAAATAAGCAAAACTATACATTTTAAAAACAAACAAACATTATGGGTTATATAATAGATCAACTACAAAACATTTATGCAAAGAAAAAATGAGTGTATAATGTCCCTTTAAAGGTTGAAAAGGAAAAAATTCATGCAAGAGTGAAAGTCCAATGCACACTAACTTAAGGACTTCGGATATCACAGCCGAGTTAACTTCTTCTCCCTTAGACTTCAATGAAGAGAGTTTTAAAAAAATCCCTACTCATTATCGGTCACAAGCTAATCTGACAACACATTAGACCAACCAACTGCATTAAAGCCCAAGTTAGTTGTGAATATTTTACATTCCTATGTTCTTCACATAGAAGACAAATGTTCTTTCTATTTTTAAATATTTATTTTATTTATACATTTATAGCCCTTCCCAGTCAAATACCTTGTCATATGCCATATTCTTTTTAACGCTTAGAATACATTTCATTAATATCTTTATGATTTTTTTTCCAGAAGTTATATATATATATATATATATATATATATATATATATATATATATATATATATATGTAGTAGTTTTTTTTAAATATTTTTGTTTAACCCTTAAACTTTACAATCGGTCTTCATGTATGCTATTAAGTTGAGGCAAATTTTGTTTCTGTCTATCATCTATCTATCTATCTATCTATCTATCATCTATCTATCTATCATCTATCTATCATCATCTGTCTGTCTGTCTGTCTATCTATCTATCTATCTGTAAAATTTGTCTATTTAAAGTCATTATTGCGCAGTACCACATATCTATAAAAAATTTAAAAAACAAAAGGTATGGGCGTGTGGTGTATACCATACATATACACATATACTTCGGTTTTGCTGTTTAGGCACTGATGTATGTAAATGCCTATATTTATGTAACACATCATGATGGCTATGAATACGGCATGAACCCAAAACGCGTAAGCCGTTTATACACTTTCTAAGAAGATTGTCTTTTTTAACTGAATGTTTGCAATAGGCAGATAAATAAAAGTTAAGTTTTAGCCGCTTATCCGGTGCTCCGAAGAATCTTTTTTATTTACCACATATCTATAGTTTGTCATACCTATACATTAAAGTGTATAGATGGCCATAATTTCAGCACAACATGTCCTATTTTAGTGTATAGATGCTTGGCATAATTATATAGTGCAAGGTGTTAATTTTCAGTGTATAAATGTTTGGCATCATTATGCAGCACATAATGGTGTTCACCATCAGTATATAGGCACCCATCATCATTATACAGGGTAGCCCACCCTGTTTTTTAGTGTATGAACCCTCAACACCATTATACAGTGCAGCATATATTTTATCAAATATACGCTCTCTGCACTAATTATACAGTGGATCATGTTTATTAGTGTATATACTTGCATTATCATATAGTGCAGTATGTTGTGTTAATACATGTATAAATGTTCATTATCATCACTATACAGTGAAACTTGTACAAAATAAGTGTGAGTTGTACTGGTTTCTTAGCCAAATCCTGCCAGTACTCCACTGCAATTTAATGTAATCTATTGTAGGGGTTTTTTTTTTTTTATCAAGGTGCATTTGCTGCTTTTGAGAACTTACAGTTCAGGTTTATGAGAGTGAATCTGCAAACACAAATGCAATACACAATCTCTGCTTTTCCAAGGTGGCAAAGATAAAAGATCTCAAACTCACTAGTTTGGGGTGATTGACAGGCCCTGCTCTCATGCAATTGGTTTTCTAAGAGCAGGGGGCTGGACTGAACAGAAGAGCTCTTCAGCAGTCTTAAATATTGCAGAGTGCATTGCGGGTGGACTGGTTCTCTGCTTGAGAACTTGTTTGCCTGCAGCTTGATACATTTTCCTGATAGGCATGCTAGTATCAATCTAGGTGTAAAGGTTGAAAAGAAAAGAGATCATCCTGTTTCCATGTCTATATGTTTTATATTTTGTCACCTCTTTTTGATTCATTATGCAGAGCCACACCACTGATTTACTATTTTGTGCAGAGCCGCAACCTTCGTACATTATGTCATGCAGAAATTAATCCTTACAACGTTTATAATTTTAATAAATTAGATTAACAATAAAGAGTTTGATGTGATATCGGAAATTTATTTTCAGTATCATAGATAAAATAGTTATCTATAGCTGCTTAACACATGACTAGAACAGATTCTTAAGAATCAGTTTAGCTTATTTCTAAATGAAGGGGGGGGGGGGGCAAAATGAGTCCTTCTGTGTAGCCTAAAATCCTAGCCCTGGCCCTGATGGTAACGAAAGGGCCAAATTGCATGCTCTATCCTCATGAAAGTTTAATTTTAACTTTAGTGTCCCCTTAATGCAATCAACATATAATCCTAAACAATCTTACTTTATTTATGTTTTAGATAATAAAAGTTACACTTCCAGTGGATGTTATTACCATATTATCATATAGCAAGTAACAATTTAAAATGAAACAAACATCTAATACTGTTGTAATTTTAAACAGTTTTGTGTATTTACCAACATTTCTCAGTGACTAGCTACTCTAAAATGAGATTAACAATATCTATAATCTTTCTTATTAAATAGAGCAATAGTAAATCTTTGCAAGATTTGATTCACAAAAGTAATTGATTTGTTTCAGTAATGATATTGGGTTTATATGCACAAACTAACTTTGTATAACCTTGAGGTGTTGAAGGCAAGTATTACACGAGAATTTAAACATATCATTGATTTAAAAGACTCTAGCACCAAGATTATACGTTTTGCGGTATGGTGCGGTAAGGCAATACAGCTAAAAAATTGGCAATAGCAGGTCTCCCATATTACAAGTCGCTGCGGTATAGCTATAAAGCAAGCTTTTTAGCCTGTAACGCAACGATCCATTCCGCACTCAAAAAATTACTTTTGAGTGAGGAATTTTCATACCTCTGTATTACAGCTTGTGCGGTCAGGCTAAAATGCTTGCATTATGGCCTATACCGCCCTGATCTATTTCACGATCTGAGACCAGTAGTTATGGATTTTGGGAAAAAAATTTTTTTTAAAAAAAACTCATAATTAAAATGTTACAAAGTTCACTAACACCCATAAACTACCTATTAACTCCTAAACCGCCACCCTCCCACATCACAAATACTATATTAAAGGTATTAACCCCTAATCCACCGCCCACCCACATAACTAACACTATATAAAGCTATTGACCCCTAAACCGCTGGCCCCCCAAATCACTACTACTATAATAAAACTATTTACCCCTAAACCGCTGGCCCACATTAATAATACTAAACTGAACCCATTAACCCCTAAACTGCCGGCCCCACACGTCGCAAATCACTAAATTAAACTATTAACCACTAAATCTAACACACCCTAACTTTAAATTAAATTTACAATATAACTATTTTAGAATAAATAAAAACTTTCCTGTGAAATAAAAAAAAACCCCTAAGATTAACCTAATAAACCTAACAAAACTATTAGGTCCTGGACAGCTCCGCGCCGACACAGCTCCGCGCCACCAGGATGAAGATAGAAGATGCCCTCGTGATGGATGAAGACGTTGCCGTCTGGATGAAGACTTTTCGCCGCCTGGATGAAGATGGATGTCTGGATTTCAGGAACTGTGAATAGATTTCCTGGGGTTAGTGTTAGGTTTTCTTAAGTGTTTTTTTTTTTTAGATTAGGGCTTTTTTTATTTTAATGGGCAGTAAAAGAGCTGAATGCCCATACAAATGTAGTTTAGGATTTTTTAGAGTTAGTTTTTTTTTATTTTGGGGGATTGGTTGGGTGGGGGGGGTACTTTTAGGGAGGACTTAGTAATTTTTAAAGGTAAAGGCTGTTTAATTAAGGGATTATCTATGTTTTAAAACAACAAAAATTCTGGTGTTGACTGTCCCTTTAATAGTAACACAACTTATGATATTACTTTTTGTCTCATAGGGCTTTTTCATGCCATGCATCCGTCCTTGTTGAAACATGTTAATTCACACAGTTTTCAGCATTTTAAACAAATTTAACATAAACCTAATTAATAGAGTGTTCTGAATTTAAACCTACATTTGTTTTTAAATTTTATTTCATGATTTCAGTTGTGATTTTTTAAAAAGAAAGAAATACACGTCTTACACGTTTGCAGTGTTTTGTTTTTTCTGCCTTTTGTTTCTGTTACACAAAACATTTACAATATTTGCAAAACCTTTGAAATACACCTATTTTGAAATATTTCTTAAAGGGATATTAGACCCAAACTTTTTCTTTCATGATTACGATAGGTCATGCAATTTTAAGCAACTTTCTAATTTACTCCTATTATCAATTTTTCTTCATTCTCTTGGTATCTTTATTTGAAAAATCAGGAATGTAGTTTAGGAGTTGGTACATTTTTTGTTCAGCACCCAGGGTAGTTCTTGTTGATTGGTGGCTACATTTAAACATTTTATAACAATTACTCCAACAGGCATACCTTTTTTAACCAAAAACCCCCCTACTGCCACATGTAAATTTTATTAGGTTGTGACAGATTGTGACAAACTGGTAAAACACACACACACACACACATACATATATATATACACACACATATATTCACATACACACACACACACACACATACATATATATATACACACACATATATTCACATACACACACACACACACACATACATATATATATACACACACATATATTCACATACATACACACACACACATACATATATATATACACACACATATATTCACATACATACACACACACACATACAGATATATATACACACACATATATTCACATACATACACACATACACACACACAAACATATCCAATCGTATGAAATATTCTATCAACAAATAATAAAGAAAGCAAATTATAGAGATAACTCACACACACATACAAAACACACATACAGGGCCAGATTACGAGAGGAGTAATTAACGCTACCGCTTGAATGTTGATTGCACTAGAAGTAGGATTTTTCGCTCATCAGGTTGCGCTTGTATTATGAGTTGAAAGTAAAATGTTTTCGCTCTTGCCCCAAACCATCAGAGTGCAAATATCTGAAGTTAGAATATCACGTGCACGTTCACGTTTTCCCCCCATAAAAGTCAATGGAGAATTTAAAAAAAAAAAAAAATATATAACACCCCACTCTCACACCAATACGATTGTATATTCTCATTTGTTCTAACCGAATAAGAAAATGTGAATATTTCACATTCCAATGTTCTGCACTTAGCAGAATATTTTCTATTTATTTATAAATAAATATCTCTACATATATCTGATACTTTTTTGTACAATATATAGCTTTACTTATATATATATACTATTCACATTATTTATAAATGATCTGCCAAATGTCTGCAAATCCTCAACTGTACACATGTACGCAGATGACACGGTAATCTATGCAAACAAATCCGATCTGCTGCAGCTTGAGGTAGTGCTCCAAGACCAGTTCACAGAGGTAAAAAAGTGGATCTCAAAAAACAAACTCTTCCTAAACACTCACAAAACTGTTACAATGATCTTTGGAACGGGACCTAAATTACACAAACTACAAAATTCCCATCTACGCATTAAAACAAAATCAAATTGCACACTGACCGCAGTCCACTCTTTCAAATATTTGGGTATGTTGTTAGACTCCAATCTATCTTTTGGCCTCCATATAGAAAAACTTACATCTAAACTCTATTTAAAACTAGATGCCCTGTACAGAAACAAATCCTGCCTCAGCCCTACAGTAAAGGAAAATATTGTACAGCAAATTCTGATGCCAATCATGGATTTTGGAGATGTATTATATGCACCTACACCACAAACTCACCTTAATAAACTTAATACATTGTATAACTCGTTCTGCCGCTTTGTGCTACAATGTAACTACAGGACCCACCATTGTGACATGCTAAAATAACTAAACTGGCTGTCGCTGGAATTCAGACACACCCTCCATCTTTCCAGCCTTGTGTTTAAGAGCCTTTCTGGGAAGCTCCCACCCTACCTGAGCAGAATGCTCTCACCGGCTGTTCCCACCTCCCATAATCTCCGATCCAGTACCAGCACATTATTTAGTTTGCCTCCATACAAAAAGAAAGCAGCTCGATCCTCCTTTTCCTACAGAGCACCACAATTATGGAAAGACCTCCCGCACACTCTAAAACCTTCCGCAAGTCTAAAATCCTTTAACAGATCCCTCTTTGCATATCTCAAAACAGAATGCACCTGTCATGGTTGATTATATATTTCCTACCTGTTCTATGTTAAAGTTTGCATATGTTATGTATTAATATTGTTTTTGTATTTTATTGTACCCTATTGTATCAATGCAATGTTTTGTGGACCCAGGAAATACTTGAAAACGAGAGAAATCTCAATGTATCCTTCCTGGTAAAATATTTTATAAATAAATAATATAATTATATATAGGTATATATGCATATATTAATAGGAATATCTATTTATAAATACACATAACACATTCTGCTATGTTCAGAACATTGGAATGGGAAATATTTACATTAAATGCAAAGTTAAAACCTTTATTAAAGGTGAATATTGCATAAATATGCTTTACAAGTATTCATCTACTTAACTGCAAATGGCTCAAATGCACTCATATATATGTCTATATATATATATATGTATACATTTGTATGTATGTGTTTATATGTGTATATGTCTGTAAATACATAAATACACACATAAATACATAAATGCATTTGTACACCTATATAGAGTATATACAGATATCTTTAGACATGTATATGTATGTTAATGTTAAAGCCCTTTGACTGCCTTTTCTTTTTAGACTTCCTATCTTTAAAACGTTATAACATTTGTGTGCAATATCATTATTGAATCATTTTTATTAGATGGTGTTATCATGAGTGTAAGTGTCTAATATATGTATTTTTAAAGTGTTTTGTGAAACAGTTAACCAGAACTTTGAAGTTGTGGTAATCATTCTACTGTAAATCACAATTCACTCATGAGATTGTGTTTACTTTGCACTCATAATACCAGCGGTAAGCCAGATGAGTGCTAATTCCCACAATAAACCTCCTTTCGCTTGGGCGCAAACGTTTGCGCTCCACTCTTAATCTAGCCCATAGTTCCTTAAAATTATGCCACGTGCATTAAACAATTTTGCATGAGTAGGGAGATAATGTCCATGTGTAGCATTTCTTCATCTAACTTTAACACCTACACAGCTTTTCAGGCTCATTTCATTGTGACAAATCTGGGTATAATACTCTTTACCTGGCACATTTCATTGATATCCTTCTGATAGTTCACTTTGCCCCTATAACTGGCACATATCTGTGACACTTTTTGACAGTGCTATACACTTTACATGGCACTTTCACTGTGATAAACTTTATGGGCTCAATTTATCAAGCTTTGGATGCAGCTTTGGAGCACCTTCGGTGCAGACTTGCATAAGCAAACCTGCAACCAATAGTTAAGAAGCAGCAGTCATCAGACCACTGCTTCCTAACCTCAACGCCAGTTCTGACCTGACAGATTAACATCAACCCAGACAAGTCCAACTGGAATGATTGACAGCCCATTCCCATGCATGAGCAGGAAGCTGCATTGCGAAAGCAGCAATGTGGGCAGCCCTGGCCGCAAAACCGGGAGGACAGTTTTGCAGAAGCCAACCTTGTCTTTCCGGCTATTCTTAAATGGACCCTATATCATTTTTCTCAAATGTGATTAATAGGCCAGATTCTATGGCATTTTCTCACTGACTACAAGTGACTGCATCTGACCAGCTCAGGTAGGGGATTAGAAATTGTCATGTTATGGTTCTTGAGGGTAGAATGGTGAAGCATTGATTTCTATTATACATCAAATGTTTACGTGCTGCATCAGGGCAAAAAATAATTAAAGGATAATCCACTAAGTGCCCCTTACCAAAGCTCCAGGTACTCCAAAAACAGGAACACTAGGCACTTCATAAAGACAGCTGGCAATATTTTTAAAGCTTTCTGAGTGTCTTTTGGCACAGAACCTACTGCAGGGTCACTTTTGATGTCAATACAACCAAGTGGCACTGTCCTTAGCACTATTTGCAAGAATAGAGCAAATATTAGTTTCCATAGGAGGATGCTCCATGCTAGCCTTAGGGCCTATTGGATCAACTAATCACTGCATATAAAGCTTTAGCTAAACCTTCAAGATAGGCTTACATCTATAGTACAATATTTCATAACAGATAAGCTTTAGGTAATCATTTGTATCTTAGACTGGTTGAAAAATAACATAACTCTCAAGGTTAACAAAGTATTTGCATATTTGCAATTTCTATGCCTTAAAGGAAGGTGCAGCTTGGCTGAAGCAAAACTACCATAGTGCATTATAATTAAATTCAAAGACCAAGTTGATTTGTTTTAGTTTACATTGTAAATGAAGCTCTATAATGTTACACTTTTTTATTTAATCAACAGGGAAAACAAATTGCCCGCAGAAACACAATTATTTGAAAATAATTATTGCATTCTTCTAGGTTACAAGCTTGGAACATATAGTTTGAACACCAAGGTCAATTTGTTAAGACCTTCACACCTCAGACATAGTAAGGAAAATTGCTTCCATCTCATGAAAAATCAAGGATGCAAAATTGAGTAACTGTGAAGGCTATTTTATTGAATGTATAAATAAATTAAAAATGTGCCTAAGCAGTATAAAAAAGGAAAACTGAACACAGCTTGATTTTATTCTATGCAAGTTAAAGTATAATGTTTAATGAGTTTTAATGACTATGCTCATTACCACTAATGTTGTGGGGGTAAAAACATTACTTACATTATGATAAACATACAGTCAAACCTGGTAAGCCAGTTCACCAGGATAACAGATGGTGAATACTACTAAGGGTCACTGCGTAAAGCCAACATGTAACAAAGAAAAGTTTCAGCTGCAACACAAACTGGAAGGCTTAAAAACAAAATACATTTATTGTATCCAAAAACATGTTTCAAAGCAACGATTCAGGATTACTCCCTTAAATACTATGATAAACAGACCCAACTGTTTTGAAATCATTTTGGAATTATAAAGCTGGTATAAACTATTAAGAGAGTAAAAAAACAATGTGTCAATTAAAGGGATAGTCTAGTCACAATAACATTTTCATGATTCAGATAGAGCATGCAATTATAAACAACTTCCTAATTTACTCCTATTATCAATTTTTCTTCATTCTCTTGGTATCTTTATTTGAAAAAGCAGCAATGTAAGCATAGAAGCAGGGCCATTTTTGGTTCAGAACCTGGGTAGAACTTTCTGATTAGTGTCTAAATGTAGCCACCAATCAGCAAACTCTACCCAGATGCTGAACCAAAAATGGGCCAGCTACTTAGCTTTCATTCAAATAAAGATACCAAGAGAACAAAGAAAAATTGATAATAGGAGTAGAAAGTTTCTTAAAATTGCATGCTCTATCTGAATCATGAAAGTTTAATTTTGACTAGACTATCCCTTTAAGGGCTAGATTATGAGTGGAGCACAAATTCACGCTCCTGCCAGTGCTTTTCTGTGCTCAGCTTTTTTTTTTTAATCATCTCGTACCCAGTTGCACACATATTATAGGTCGCAAGTAAAACTTTTGCACTTTTGTGGTCACATCCTTTCACAGAAAAAAATACTTTGCAAAGTTATGAATGCAGGATCGTATTCCCCCATAGACTTTAAGAAAGCCTTGTTTTGAACAAAAAAAACAAAAACAGCCGCCAGCTCATGCAAACATGAGTGCAGGATTTCAATGATATCTATGTATGTATTCCTATATATATGTATATCTGTATTTATATGTGTTTATATGTCTGTAAATACATATATACACATATAAATAAATATATACATTTGTATAGAAATATGCTCATATATAGTTATATACATTCATATATTTATACATGTGTTCCTAAGGAATGTACTTTAGGCCTGGTTTTTTTTTGCACACTGGACATTTCATATCTTTGAGCCCTTATAACTTTTCATTACAATTTTTAAAAAATATTTTTTATTAGATAATGTTATTATGAGTGTAACTGTACTTTAAAGGTATTTTAATGTGTTTTTTGACACTTTTTCACTCTTTTGATAGTTCTGAATTCACAGTAATCATTCTAGTGTAAATTGCAATTGTGCTAAACCGTTCATGTTTAGGGGCCGATTTATCAAGGGCTGAAAGTCCCCTGATGTCCCTGTTTCCACGCGATCGGGTTGATTGACACCCCCTGCTAACGGCCGAGTGGCCGCAAAGCTTCAGGGGGTGGCATTGCACAAGCAGTTCACTAGATCTGCTTGTGCAATGTTAAATGCCGACAGCATATGCTGTCGGCATTTAGCGATGTCTGGCGGACATGATATGCTACAGCGTATCATGTCTGCCAGACTTTGATAAATTGGCCCCTATCTCTGAACTTGTAATACTTGATGAATTTAAATTATGAACAAATGGCCATAAAAACGTGAGATTGCTTATGTGCAAACACTCGAAATCTAGTCCTAAATGTTTATGTTCGTGAGTATGTGAGTGTATCTCTATCTATCTATCTATCTATCTATCTATCTATCTATCTATCTATCTAGCTTACTAGTGATTAGTGTGTTTACTGCTTTATGAAATTTGCAAGACTGCTGTTGTTCATTATGTTCTCCCTTATAAAAACATTCAAACAGAATATGGCAGCTAAATATATGATAAATACTATTATAAATATATATTACAAGAGCAGAGTGAAATGCAATAATTAGCAGAGTATAGGTTAAAAAACATTTTCTATCAAATAATATCCAGTTTTATCCAAAAAAACAAACACAAAATATAAGAATAATGTCCTTTCCACCTAATGTAGGAGGCTGCAATCATATACCTATAAAATATTGGTATGATTTACACATTTTTTTTGTATCATTCATCTTCAAGATATCATTATGTATTATAAATCATCATTGAAAAATACAATCAGGACTCAAGCAGCCTTGAGTTATAGCCTCATTCAATTAAACATTCTGGAGGGCATGATTGCTTTAGCTCTGAAATTGAACAACATCTCAGTAGAAATTAAAAAAATAGAGGAATGATGTTAGGTAATTGCTTATTAAATTCCCTAACCTAAATGACAATAAGAGGTTGAACTTGATTGTTCAATATGTTTAAAGAAATGAAGCAGTATGCAGAACAAACTAAAACCACAGCATCAAAAGTCATGTGGTACAATATTTCAACTGAATTGCAAACAACCTTCAATAGCTGCAAAGTTAAGGGGGTATGGACAGTTGAATCCATTAAAACTGTATATTGGGGAATAATAACAACCAACTGATTTTTAGATACAGCCCATAAAGGGCATGATTAAAATCTGTTTTTTTCCCAGTTACAAAAACACCACACGAGTTATGGATTATTTGCATCTGGCTTTATGCAGGTATTAAACGTGGCAAAATAACGTATATTTGTGCGTGCACGTTAACCACGTATAATCCAAAAAGCCTAATTGCATGCGTGATCACATATTCCTCCATAGAAGTCAATGGAAAAGACTAATTGAAAAAAAATCACTAAAACCGGGTTGCACAAAGCCTTTGATGTATTCGCCTAAAAAAGTATACATGAAAATGCGTATATTTCCTATTGCGAAAATGTTTTTGTAACGGAATATGTTCTATTTATTTTTAAATAAATATTTCTCTATATATGAAATGGTTTTTGGACTGATATATCTATTTATTGCGAGATATGTATATATATATATATATATATATTTATGTCTAGATATCGCGAGATCTGTATGCGAATATCTCTTTGAAAATCTCTCTTAGATATTGTTTAATGTGCAAAAGATTTTAATGTGAAATCTTTTCATTATCTCCATAGTTAAACATATCTCTATACAGTATCTCACAAAAATGAGTACACCCCACACATGTTTGTAAATATTTTATTATATCTTTTTATGTGACAACACTGAAGAAATGATACTTTGCTACAATGTAAAGTAGTGAGTGTACATCCGGTATAACAGTGCAAAATTGCTGCCCCCTCAAAATAACTCAACAGACAGCCATTCATGTCTAAACCATTGGCAACATAAGTGAGTACACTCCTAAGTGGAAATGTCCAAATTTGGCCCAATTAGCCATTTTCTCTCCCCGGTGTCATGTGACTCATTAGTGTCACAAGGTCTCAGGTGTGAATGGGGAGCAGGTGTGTTAAATTTGGTGTTATCGCTCTCACACTCTCTCATACTGGTCACTGGAAGTTCAACATGGCATCTCATGGCAAAGAACTCTCTGAGGATCTGAAAAAAAGAATTGTTGCTCTACATAAAGATCGCCTAGGCTATAAGAAGATTGTCAAGACCCTAAAACTGAGCTGCAGCATGGTGGGCAAGACCAAACAGCTGTTTCACAAGACAGGTTCCACTCAGAACAGGCCTCGCCATGGTCAACTAAAGAAGTTGAGTGCACGTGCTCAGCATCATATCCAGAGGTTGTCGTTGGATATGCAGAGGTTGAAGGGATGGGGGGTCAGCCTGTCAGTTCTCAGACCATATGCTGCACTCTGCATCAAATTGGTCTGCATGACTGTCATCCCATAAGGAAGCCTCTTCTAAAGATGATGCACAAAAAAGCCTGCAAACAGTTTTCTGAAGACAAGTGGACTAAGGACATGGATTACTGGAACCATGTCCTGTGGTCCAATGAGACCAAGATAAACTTATTTGGGTCAGATGGTGTCAAGCGTGTGTGGTGGCAACCAGGTGAGGAGTACAAAGACAAGTGTGTCTTGCCTACAGTCAAGCATGGAGGTGGGAGTGTCATGGTCTGGGTCTACCGGCAATGGGGGAGTTCATTGAGGAAACCATGAATGCCAACATGTACTGTGACATACTGAAGCAGAGTATGATCCCCTCCTTTCGGAGTCTGGGCCCCAGATCAGTATTCTAACATGATAATGACCCCAACACACCTCCAAGATGACCACTGCCTTGCTTAAGAAGCTGAGGGTAAAGGTGATGGACTGGCCAATCATGTCTCCAGACCTAAACCCTATTGAGCATCTGTGGGGCATCCTCAAATGGAAAGTGAGGGAGCGCAAGGGCTCTAACATCCACCAGCTCGGTGATGTCATCATGGAGGAGTGGAAGAAGACTCCAGTGGCAAACTGTTAAGCTCTGGTGAACTCCATGCCCAAGAGACTTAAGGCAGTGCTTGAAAATAATGGTGGCCACAAAAAATATTGACACTTTGGGCCCTATTTGCACATTTCCCCTTAGGGGTGTACTCACTTTTGTTGCCAACGGTTTAGACATTAATGGCTGTGTGTTGAGTTATTTTGAGGGGACAGCTAATTTACACTGTTATACAGGCTGTACACTCACTACTTTACATTGTAGCAAAGTGTCATTTCTTCAGTGTTGTCACATGAAAATATATAATAAAATATTTACTAAATGTGAGAGGTGTACTCACTTTTATGAGATACTGTACATATAAATCCATGTTTATTTATGTTTGTGTATGTATGTCAATGTAAAATCCCTTTGTCTGCGTTTTTTTCCAATACTCGAGATCTCCTATCTTTTATACCTTTTATAACTTTTGTGTGCAATATTTTTATAAAATATTTTTTATCAGACAGTTTTAAAATGAGTGTAACTGCACTTTGTAATATATATTTTAAGTGTTTTGTTAAACTTTTATTTTGCAGAAATTTTTAACTAGAGCTCTTCGAGTGTTGCGTGCAATTGTGATTTCTCAAGATTTGTAGAAGTCAATGAAGCAAAAAAAACCCAAAAAAAACACCCAGTTGCATATACTCATGTGTTTTAACCTGACATGAAAATATGAATATTTCACATTCCAATGTTCTCCACATACAAGAATATGTTCTATTTATTCATAAATATATATATATATATATATATATATATACAGTGTACACATGTATATATAGCAGCAAATGATTCCAAGCACTCTCTGGGCTTCTGACAACAAATACAAATTTTATTATAGTAACGTTTCCGGACTAATAATGTCCCTTCTTCTGATAGAAGAAGGGACATTATTAGTCCCGAAACGTTACTATAATAAAATTTGTATTTGTTGTCAGAAGCCCAGAGAGTGCTTGGAATCATTTGCTGCTATATATACATGTGTACACTGTATATATATATATATATATATATATATATATTGTTGTCAGAAGTCCAGACAGTGCTTGGAATCATTTGCTGCTACATACTACTAAGAGCACCCTGGCAGTTGTGGAGAGGTGGTGAGAGTGCAGATACTGAACTTTGCAAAAGGAAAGATCACTATTTATCTAAAAAAAACGATTTTTGCATGGCAGATGAACAGATATCCTGTTGAGGATTTTTGATCTTATTCGATTTAGAAATGTTGGACACAGTTAACACTGGCTGCAATCACTTTTTTTGAAAACAGCACTGATGTGCTGAGTCCTAATGCTTAAAAGTCAAAGTTTATTTGTATGTTTAAAAGCATAAAATACAAAAAGAGGATCATACAATATACTAAAACCAAAGCTGATTTGTTTTTGGTCTAGGCTGCTGACTGAAACTAACTCGTTGAAAGTATGTAGCAGTCAGATTCCAGATTGTTTGGATATCCAGTAAAATGGCGATTTATTTAAAAATATATATAGATAAAATGAATAGTAAAAATAAAAAATCAATTTAAAATATTAAAAATATTTATTAAACTGATATATGGGGAATATATGAGTGATAGACCAGGAAATTTATCAAAGCCTATTTTCGTGTGCACAACAATGTAAACTAATGATAAAGTAATTATCTAAAAAATTGACTAAAAAATGAAGCTCATGAAGTAAAAATAATATACAATTGAAAAAGTATGAGTGTAACTTATCTGTTAGCAAGCCCAATTGTTGGTGTATATAATGGAGGAGACAAAGAACACGCCGGCATGAATGGTTTAAAAAAAACCCAGAAGTGGATCCACTGCAAATAACGGAATTGATGTCACTCTTCTTGCGATAACTTACATGTTTCGTGGGTCCTATGCCCCCTTCATCAGAGAAAACAACGAAGTGGACATAGGACCCACGAAACGCATAAGATATCGCAAGAAGAGTGACGTAACTTCCGTTTTTCGCAATGGATCCACTTCTGGTTTCTTTTAAACCATTCACGCCGGCGTGTTCTTTGGCTCCTCCATTTTATACACCAACGATTGAGCTTGCTAACAGATAAGTTACACTCATACTTACTAGATATCAATTGTATATTATTTTTACTTCATGAGCTTCTTTTTTTAGAAAATTTTTTAGATAATTACTTTATCATTAGTTTACATTGTTGTGCGCACGAAAATAGGCTTTGATAAATTTCCCCATATATCAGTTTAATAAATAATTTTAATATTTTAAATTGATTTTTTATTTTTACTATATATTTTTTAAAATAGATAGCCATTTTTCTGGATATCCAAACAATCTGGAATCTGACTGCTACATACTTTCAACGAGTTAGTTTCAGTCAGCAGCCCAGACCAAGAACAAATCAGCTTTGGTTTTAGTATATTGTATGATCCTCTTTTTGTGTTTTATGCTTTTAAACATACAAATAAACTTTGACTTTTAAGGATTAGAACTCAGCACATCAGCGCTGTTTTCAAAAAAAGTGATTGCAGGCAGTGTAAATTTGGGTCCTACAGCGCTTGTACTATTCCTTCCAATACAACATATATATATATATATATATATATATATATTTATATATATATTATATATATATATATATATACATATATATATAAAGTAGATGAAAGGAAGCACTCACTGGACTTCAGCAATCTGTGAACCAAAACACTTTGTGACGTTTCGGGACCATAGACGTCCCTTCCTCTGAAGGACGTTTATATCTGATGGTATTTTGGAACAATATATATATATATATATATATATATATATATATATACCTATATATTTATAAATGATTATATATACATATATACATATAGGAATATCTGTTTATAAATACATAGAACATATTCTGCTATGTAGAGAAAAATGTTATGTGAATTATTTACATTAAATATACACCTATTCATTACCTATTCAATACCTGGGTAATACTATTAAATTTGAAATTGTGTACAACATTGTCATATACACCTCTTTGTTTATATCTGTATAGACATATCTGTATAAGCTTCCTAAGATTTATGAGTTCCTAGGGACTAACAGGTTTTTTCCCACTGTATTTTTTTCCACTGTATTGTGCTCGAAGGTAGAATCACACATGAAATGTTACTTAGACATTTAAACAGTTAATTATTTGAGCAATAATGGTGATGAATGCTTGACAAGGTGATTAATCATACAACGTGAACTACTTAAAGAAAGTAAGGCAAAGATAGGGATTATAGCACTCGCCCTCTAACTAATGTGTAACATTAAAATTTAACTATTAATAATAATAGTAAAAATGTACAGGAACACCTGTTACACCACCCCACAACACTAGAACACTCATTCAAATGTTTCCACACCTCCCTGTTTCCTGGACGATAACGGCATACATCGGCATCAGGTGATAGAGGTGTGAGAACCAATAAATTACACAAACAAACGTGTTTCAGCATGTAACTGTTATTTATAGAATGTGGACAAACCGAGCCGATATTGGGCACACCTTAAATATCCATTAGTAAAGATGACAACATATCACAGAATGGAACGCCACACCTCTCTATTCTCCTCCTAATTGGTTGGTCAATGATTCCATTTAGGAATTAGGAATTATTATTATTAAAAGTTAAATTTTGATGTTACACATTAGTTAGAGGGCGAGTGCTATAATCCCTATCTTTGCCTTACTTTCTTTCAGTAGGTCACGTTGTATGTTTATTAACAGGGCAGCACCGGTCCAATTTGTTTAGGGCTTTCCTCTAACCTTATGTTCACAGTGCCAGTAATACTTTTAGTGTTTAAGGTGATTAATCAATCAATTAGGTTGAGTACTGTTGTTTTTAATCCAATGGGATATGAGCACTGTGTTTAAAAGAACTGATGTCCCTGTCAGTACCCACGCTATGACTACGGCAGAATAGCCAAAACTCATCAGTGGGTCTAACAGATACACCAACTCTTTGATGATACCACTAATGCATCACCAACTTGTTTTTAAAAGATGTGATAAATAAAGGAATTTTTTATACTGCACCTACAGGCTCCCGAGTTCCAACTTCTTTTTTTTAATTTCAATATTATCAGTACACAGGAACTCTGGAGCGCTAACCGGAAGTGAAGCAGACCATACCACTGGAGTGATTTGCAGAGGGGCAAAGAGGAGGTGTTACGGTATCGAGCAACAAGGTTGGATACACACACACTTGGAGAGGCTAAGTGAAGACACAAGTAAAACTGTAGAGGGAAATCAACTCGAACAGGGGTTAATAGGTAACAGACCCAACGTATTATCTTTTTCCCCCCAGGACCGAGCAGCATCCAAATACAGCTGAAGGCAGAACTGGCTTGAGGAGGGGACTCACTGACTTTCTGTGAAAACGTGTCTATTACCTACCCCCAGGACTGAGTTGCTTTACTTGGACATATTTTCCAACCGGAGCAGCTACCTCGAAGAGGGAATTATGCTGAACAACCGAATCTGTGACAGCGTAGTGGCTGGATATACTGGCATCCTTCCCCAGGACTGAGCAGCTATGAGCACCTGAACAGTAAGTCCTAAACTCCAGTATTTATGTAGAGCTTATGACAAACAAACAGTTAACCTAATGGACTGAACCTCGCACTAAACAAAAACAGCTAAGTTTGTATGAGCTGTCATTACCTATACCGTGGATTCAAGGGCTGATACGAGTCTGGAAGGAGTGATTACCCGATACATGGGGACTAAATTACATTTAATGGGACCTGCTTAGCCATGTGTGTGCCTCTATCCAAAACTAAAAATTAAAAATAAAACTCTAACCCGTAAACACCTACCTATAAAACTAAATAATTGTATTACATACACTGCCCCTCACAAGCAATTAGAGTAATCAGGATGTTTCAAGCCTCATATCTCTAACCAAGATCTAACAGAAGAGTTTAATTATTTTACTCAATTATGCAGTTTCCCTATTCTGATGTGGGAACTTTAGAGGCTATGGACTGTTAAGGCAAAGGAGAAATATACAACATCCATAACTTACATAATTACTCCTAAGGCTTAAGACTTGCAAATGGACTTTTTACTATTTGTCTTATCTTTTTTGATATAGTGGCTCTGGACACCCCTGTTCCTAGGTGGAGCCTAAGCCTTACATAGGTCATTTGCTTAAACCTGAGATTCAAAATTCAATAAATGTTGTTATTATAGTTTTTTTTTTACTGCTATTAGATATATATGATACAGTTGCATTAAGTGTTTATACATGCATTGAATAGATTAAGGTATCAGTATTTCTTCCGGTATTCAAACAATTTAAACAAATTATTCTTACTTTTACTTCCAATAAACTTATTATTTTAGGTGTAGAGTTTTATTAGAATTTTTATAAATATATTAAATTAATCTAACTATGGACAATACAGTGGAAAACCAAGATTAGTTTTCTCTCAAGTCATCCCTAGAGAGAGATGGAATAGGCTTAGACTTTGATAAAGTATTTGTTACTGACAAGCCTATTCTCATCTTGAGTTCACTTTTTAATGAGATGGAACATTTATTGAGTAGAGAACGCAAGGTAAAATGGGATATACAGATCATAACTAAGTATCATGAGATGGGTATAATTCCCAGGGGTCTAAGGCTAAATAAATTCCCAACCTTTATTACTGATGATTTGGACTTTATCACAAGATGGAATAACACTTTATCAGACTGTTCCATCAAATTATGGCTTCTCATAGTGGAGTTTAACTCCAATCTTCTTAAAGAGATTACAAATCAAATTAATGTGGTGCAAACAGAGCTGAATAAAAGACGGATTGCACTGGAGTATTCGGAATATGACAGAATACTTAAACAAAGTATCTCGGAAGCTAAAACTCTATTGTTGAAGGTGAAACACAAAAAATATCTGAGGGACCAATCCGATTATGACCTAAACAGGGTGTATGTTTGGAATAAAAGAGAATGTTCTCATTAAAGGAACAGCTACTTACACAGAGGCAGAGGAAGGCGGGGCAGAGGGAATAGGAGAGGGAGATATAACGGTGGTAGAAGAGTGAGATTCTCAGAGAGTGAGGCTGAGTCCCAAGATGAGCTCTCTGGCTCAGGAGGTGAGGAAACTGCTTTGGGGAGTATTCCTCAAATTAATGCTCCAGTCTCCGACACTCACACTTTCTTCAACACCATTAATAACAGTATTGACCAACAAACGGTGAGACCAAAAGTGAACTCCTACCCTCTGCAACCCTCATTACTTACTAATAGGAAGCCAGAGCAACAGACTAAATACCAGATTAAAGGTCAAATAGGTGACCTTTATATTGGGTAATCTTACCATAGTACCCCCTCTATTATTCAGTATATCCCTAGCTTCAGCGCCAGTATTTTCAAACTATCTTACATCCACATTTCCTTAGGGTTTTGAGAGAGAGACCCTTACATATTTGGCTAAAGGGTTGATATAAGCGCTAATTCCAATCCACATTTCCATAAATACCAGATTAACCCACCTGCCCCAGGTTTGGGAACAAACCCAAGAGATATGGAACAGGTTTTTTAGACGCGCCCAAGAGAACAAGAATGGGGGGGTCAAATACACACACAAACCCCATAGGCCAGGGTCAGGGACGAGGACAGCAGGCGTCAACACAAGTCCAGAACAGATCAAGTCGTTATCCCCAGAGAAGGGGCCACTACCAGTCAAAGTACAACAAGATATTGTAGTGAACATCTCTGACTATGTATTAACACCAATGGAAAGATCAGTCTTAAGTAGGGGACTGAATTTTGTACCTTCTTCAAAGTTCAATCCTTTTCAAACATTAGTAGACGTAAATAGAATGATTAGAAACCTAACTCTGAGAAAGTACTATAAGGGGGAAACTTACAATTAGATTTCCCACCTTCAAGGAGAAATCATCTTTTCACCCTATACACTTTAGAGGACATACACTGGAACTGTTCCAAAAGAGAGTCGAGAAGGACTTAACATTACCAGCAGAAAATACTGATAACAGATATTATCATAATAATTTGAAAAGAAAAGAGAGGGATATGCTTAAGGGTTTACAAGAGAATGACAGATTGGTTATAAGAGCAGCCAATAAAGAAGGCTCTATTGTAGTCATGAATAAAAGACAATTCATAAAGGAGGCCCTAAGACAACTAGATGATGAGGATCAATACTATCATCTCAGTAAGGATCCCACTTTCAACTTCCAAAGGGAATTGAATAATTTACTGGATGAGGGCAGAGAACTTGGAATCTTTGACAGTGATACCTTTGATTATTTAATGGTCAAGAATCCAGTTACCCCCATATTAAATAATTTGCCAAAGATCCATAAGTCCACTCCGGAAATACAGGGTAGCCCCCTGTTGAGCGGAATTGGGTCACTCACTGAACGTTTATCCCTGTGGGTGGATGCAATTCTTCAACCACAGGTTGAGACTTTACCAAGCCACCTGTCAGACACCAAACATCTTTTAGAACTTGTTATGAACCGAGGATTGTCTGATGAGCAAGCCTGGTTTACAATAGATATTAAAGCTCTCTACTCATCAATACCCCATGATAAGGGGTTTCAAGCGATTGAGTATTTCTTGAAAAAATCTTTACTCTGTAATACAGCGAGTTGTGAATACAAATTTTTGCTGACACACAATTATTTTAAGTTTGACAAGAATTTCTATCTCCAGAGGTGTGGGACTGCTATGGGAGCAAAATTTTCTCCCTCCTACGCCAACCTCTTTATGGGGTGGTGGGAGCAGTCCCACATCTTTGGAGATGGAAATCACTTTAAGCCACAAATCTCCTTTTTTAGGAGATTCATTGATGACCTCATCCTAATCTGGCATGGAGGGGAATACCAGGTAATTCACCTATGAATTTAACACTATAAGTATTAATTACCTGGATGTCACCCTCACAGGCACTCAATTGGAGTGTGGAAGTGGCATTAGCACTAAAATTTACTGGAAGCCCACTGCAGGCAACTCTTTGCTACATGCAGACAGTGGACATCCATACTGGGTCTTTAAGGCCATTACAAAAGGACAGTTTATCAGAACTCGTAGAAACTGTTGTTTTTAATCCAATGGGGTTTGACAAGAATTTCTATCTCCAGAGGTGTGGGACTGCTATGGGAGCAAAATTTTCTCCCTCCTACACCAACCTCTTTATGGGGTGGTGGGAGCAGTCCCACATCTTTGGAGATGGAAATCCCTTTAAGCCACAAATCTCCTTTTTTAGGAGATTCATTGATGACCTCATCCTAATCTGGCATGGAGGGGAATCCCAGGTAATTCACCTATGAATTTAACACTATAAGTATTAATTACCTGGATGTCACCCTCACAGGCACTCAATTGGAGTGTGGAAGTGGCATTAGCACTAAAATGTACCGAAGCCCACTGCAGGCAACTCTTTGCTACGTTCAGACAGTGGACATCCATACTGGGTCTTTAAGGCCATTACAAAAGGACAGTTTATCAGAACTCATAGAAATTGTTGTTTTTAATCCAATGGGATTTGAGCACTGTGTTTAAAAGAACTGATGTCCCTTTCAGTAGCCACGCTATGACTACGACAGAATAGCCAAAATGCATTAGCAGGTCTAACAGATACATCAACTCTTTGATGATACCACCAATGCATCACCAACTTGTTTTTAAAAGATTTGATAAATAAAGGAATTTTTTATACTGCACTTACAGGCTCCCGAGTTATAACGTCTTTTATTGGCATTTATCATTGCACAAGCAGTTCTGGCTGCCACCTACATAAAGTTATTAACCCCTATTCCACAGCTCCCGAACCCCACCACAACTAAATAAAGTTATTAACCCCTAAAACACCAGCCCCCCACATTGCCATAAACTAAATTAAACTATTAACCCCTAAACCTAACAACCCGCTAACTTTATATTAAATATAAACTCATCCCTATATTATAATCAATTTAAACTTACCTTTAGAATTAAATTAAACTATATTAAACTAATACTTAACCTAGCCTAATTATTATACTAAAGTTACATTAAACTATATTAAACTAATAATTAACCTACCCTAACTTTTATACTAAAATTACATTAAACTATATTAAAATAAAAATTAATCTAACCTAACTTTTATACTAAAATTACATAAAACTACAAATTAAAATAACTATCCTATATTATAAAAGGCGAAGTGTGTTTGTCTGAAGCCGTCATGCACAGTAGAGACTGCGTGCAGACAAACACACCTGGCGTTCAGCTGCAGAGTAGTGCGCACTGCGGAAGCTGCCTGGTGGGGGCATGACCGGCGTTGGGCGTGCCATGATGGGGGCGTGGCCAACGGGCGTGGTGGGCGTGATAAGGGGGCATGGCCGGTGGGCGTGACGAGGGGACGTGGCCTCGCGGGGGCGCGCGGGAGGGGAGTGGACGGCGAAAGAGACCAAAACAGAGGAAGGAAAGAAAGAAAGCGAGCAAAAGAGGGGGAAGAGAAAAAGAGGGAGAGAGGGCGCAAGAGAGTGGGAGAGAAAGAGGGGGAGAGAGAGGGGTGAGAGAGAGCTCAAAAGAGAGGGGGGAGAGAGAGAGCTCAAAAGAGAGGTGGGAGAGAGAGCACAAAAGAGGGAGAGAGAGCGCAAAAGAGAGGGGGAGAGAGCGCAAGAGAGGGGGAGAGAGCGCACAAAAGAGGGGGAGAGAGAGAGCTCAAAAGAGAGGGGGGAGAGAGCGTGCAAAAGAGAGGTTGTAGAGAGAGCGCAAAAGAGAGGGGGAGAGTTTAAAAGAGAGCGCAAAAGAGGGGGGAGAGAGCGCAAAAGAGAAGGGGGAGACAGAGTGCAAAAGAGGGAGAGAGAGAGCATAAGAGGGAGAGAGAGAGCGCAAAAGAGAGGGGGAGAGAGCACAAAAGAGAGGGGGAGAGAGCACAAAAAAGAGGGGGAGAGAGCGCAAAAGAGTGGGGGGAGAGAGAGAGCTCAAAAGAGAGGGGGGAGAGAGAGCTCAAAAGACAGGGGGGAGAGAGAGCTCAAAAGAGAGGGGGGAGAGAGTTTAAAAGAGAGGGGGGAGAGAGAGTGCACAAAAGAGGGGGAGAGAGAGTGCAAAAGAGAGGGGGAGAGAGCGCAAAAGAGAAGGGTAGAGAACGCAAAAGAGGGGAAGAGAGAGTGCAAAAGAGGGGAAGAGAGAGCAAAATAGAGGGGGAGAGAGAGAGCAAAAGAGAGGGGAAGAGAGAGCAAAAGAGAGGGGGAGAGAGCGCAAAAGAGGGGAAGAGAGAGTGCAAAAGAGGGGAAGAGAGAGCAAAAGAGAGGGGGAGAGAGAGAGTAAAAGAGAGGGGAAGAGAGAGCAAAAGAGAGGGGGGAGAGAGAGCAAAAGAGAGGGGGAGAGAGAGCAAAAGAGAGAGGGGGAGAGAGAGAGAACACAAAAGAGGGGGGAGAGAGAGAGCAAAAGAGGGGGGAGAGAGAGAGCAAAAGAGGGGGGAGAGAGCAAAATAGGGGAGAGAGAGAGCAAAAGAGGGCGAGAGAGAGCAAGAGGGGGGAGAGAGCAGATGAGGGGGGGAAGAGACAGAGCGAGCAAAAGAGGGGAGAGAGAGAGAGCAAAAGAGGGGGGAGAGAGAGCACAAGAGGGGAGAGAGCAAAAAAGGGGAGAGAGAGAGCAAAAGAGGAGGGAGAGTGCAAAATAAGGGGGAGAGAGAGAACTCAAAAGAGAGGGGGGGGAGAGAGAGCGCAAAAGAGAGGGGGGAGAGAGAGGGAGCAAGGGTTGGAACCGCGGTACCTAAAAAATTGGCCCGTGTACACGAGCTTTAGGACTAGTATTATATATTTAAACACCTAACCCTACTCAAATAATTTAAATCTACACTAATAAATTACTAACGGCTAGATTTAGAGTTGGGCGGTAGCCGTCAAAACCAGCGTTAGAGGCTCCTAACGCTGGTTTTTACCGCCCTCTGGTATTTGGAGTCAGTCAGGAAAGGGTCTAACGCTCACTTTCCAGCCACGACTTTTCCATACCGCAGATCCCCTTACGTCAATTGCGTATCCTATCTTTTCAATGGGATCTTTCTAATGCCGGTATTTAGAGTCGTGGCTGAAGTGAGCGTTAGAAACCTAATGACAAAACTCCAGCCGCAGAAAAAAAACAGTAGTTAAGAGCTTTCTGGGCTAACGCCGGTTTATAAAGCTCTTAACTACTGTGCTCTAAAGTACACTAACACCCATAAACTACCTATGTACCCCTAAACCGAGGTCCCCCCACATCGCCGCCACTCTATTAAATTTTTTTAACCCCTAATCTGCCGTCCGCACGCCGCCTCAAGGTACGTTATACTTATGTACCCCTAATCTGCTGCCCCTAACACCGCCAACCCCTATATTATATTTATTAACCCCTAATCTGCCCCCCTCAACGTCGCCTCCACCTGCCTACACTTATTAACCACTAATCTGCCGACCAGACCGCGCCGCTATTATAATAAAGTTATTAACCCCTAATCCGCCTCACTCCCGCCTCAATAACCCTATAATAAATAGTATTAACCCCTAATCTGCCATCCCTAACATCGCCGACACCTAACTTCAAGCATTAACCCCTAATCTGCCGACCGGAGCTCACCGCTATTCTAATAAATTTTTTAACCCCTAAAGCTAAGTCTAACCCTAACTGTAACACCCCCCTAACTTAAATATAATTTAAATCTATCGAAATAAATTAACTATTATTAAATAAATTATTCCTATTTAAAGCTAAATACTTACCTGTAAAATAAACCCTAATATGGCTACAATATAAATTATAATTATATTGTAGCTATTTTAGGAGTTATATTTATTTTACAGGTAACTTTGTAATTATTTTAACCAGGTACAATAGCTATTAAATAGTTAATAACTATTTAATAGTTACCTAGTTAAAATAATTACAAAATTACCTGTAAAATAAATCCTAACCTAAGTTACAATTAAACCTAACACTACACTATCAATAAATTAATTAAATAAAATACCTCCAATTACCTACAATTAAACCTAATACTACACTATCAATAAATTAATTAAATACAATACCTACAAATACATACATTTAAATAAACTAACTAAAGTACAAAAAATAAAAAAGAACTAAGTTACAAAAAATAAAAAAATATTTACAAATATTAGAAAAATATTACAACAATTTTAAACTAATTACACCTACTCTAAGCCCCCTAATAAAATAACAAAGCCCCCCAAAATAAAAAAATGCCCTACTCTATTCTAAATTAAAAAAGTTCAAAGCTCTATTACCTTACCAGCCCTTAAAAGGACCTTTTGTGGGGCATGCCCCAAAGAATTCAGCTCTTTTGCCTGTAAAAAAAAAACACATACAATACCCCCCCCCAACATTAAAACCCACCACCCACATACCCCTAATCTAACCCAAACCCCCCTTAAATAAACATAACACTAAGCCCCTGAAAATCTTCCTACCTTATCTTCACCTCGCCGGGTATCACACCGATCCGTCCTGGCTCCGAAATCTTCATCCAAGCCCAAATCGGGGGCTGGCGATCCATAATCCGGGGGCTGAAGAGGTCCAGAAGAGGCTCCAAAGTCTTCATCCTATCCGGGAAGAAAAGATGATCCGGACCGGCAACCATCTTGATCCAAGCGGCATCTTCTATCTTCATCCAATGAGGAACGGCTCCATCGTGAAGACCTCCAGCGCGGATCAATCTTCTTCTTCCGACGTCCAACTGAAGAATGAAGGTTCCTTTAAGGGATGTCATCCAAGATGGCGTCCCTCGAATTCCGATTGGCTGATAGGATTCTATCAGCCAATCGGAAGTAAGGTAGGAAAATTCTGATTGGCTGATGGAATCAGCCAATCAGAATCAAGTTCAATCCGATTGGCTGATCCGATCAGCCAATCAGATTGAGCTCGCATTCTATTGGCTGATTGGAACAGCCAATAGAATGCAAGCTCAATCTGATTGGCTGATTGGATCAGCCAATTGGATTGAACTTGATTCTGATTGGCTGATTCCATCAGCCAATCAGAATTTTCCTACCTTGATTGATCCGCGCTGGAGGTCTTCACGATGGAGCCGTTCCTCATCGGATGAAGATAGAAGATGCCGCTTGGATCAAGATGGTTGCCGGTCCAGATCGCCTCTTCTTCCCGGATAGGATGAAGACTTTGGAGCCTCTTCTGGACCTCTTCAGCCGCCGGATTATGGATCGCCAGCCCCCGCTTGGGCTTGGATGAATATTTCGGAGCCAGGACAGATCGGTGTGATACCCGGCGAGGTGAAGATAAGGTAGGAAGATCTTCAGGGGCTTAGTGTTATGTTTATTTAAGGGGGGTTTGGGTTAGATTAGGGGTATGTGGGTGGTGGGATTTAATGTTGGGGGGGTATTGTATGTGTTTTTTTTTACAGGCAAAAGAGCTGAATTCTTTGGGGCATGCCCCACAAAAGGTCCTTTTAAGGGCTGGTAAGGTAAAAGAGCTTTGAACTTTTTTAATTTAGAATAGGGTAGGGCATTTTTTTATTTTGTGGGGCTTTGTTATTTTATTAGGGGGCTTAGAGTAGGTGTAATTAGTTTAAAATTGTTGTAATATTTTTCTTATGTTTGTAAATATTTTTTTATTTTTTGTAACTTAGTTCTTTTTTATTTTTTGTACTTTAGTTAGTTTATTTAAATGTATTTATTTGTAGGTATTGTATTTAATTAATTTATTGATAGTGTAGTATTAGGTTTAATTGTAGGTAATTGGAGGTATTTTATTTAATTAATTTATTGATAGTGTAGTGTTAGGTTTAATTGTAACTTAGGTTAGGATTTATTTTACAGGTAATTTTGTAATTATTTTAACTAGGTAACTATTAAATAGTTATTAACTATTTAATAGCTATTGTACCTGGTTAAAATAATTACAAAGTTACCTGTAAAATAAATATAAATCCTAAAATAGCTACAATATAATTATAATTTATATTGTAGCTATATTAGGGTTTATTTTACAGGTAAGTATTTAGCTTTAAATAGGAATAATTTATTTAATAATAGTTAATTTATTTCGTTAGATAAAAATTATATTTAACTTAGGGGGGTGTTAGGGTTAGGGTTAGACTTAGCTTTAGGGGTTAATACATTTATTAGAATAGCGGTGAGCTCCGGTCGGCAGATTAGGGGTTAATGTTTGAAGTTAGGTGTCGGCGATGTTAGGGAGGGCAGATTAGGGGTTAATACTATTTATTATAGGGTTATTGAGGCGGGAGTGAGGCGGATTAGGGGTTAATACATGTATTATAGTAGCGGTGTGGTGCGGTCGGCAGATTAGGGGTTAATTATTGTAGGTAGGTGGAGGCGACGTTGTGGGGGGCAGATTAGGGGTTAATAAATATAATATAGGGGTCGGCGGTGTTAGGGGCAGCAGATTAGGGGTACATAGGTATAATGTAGGTAGCGGCGGTGTACGGAGCGGCAGATTAGGGGTTAAAAAAAATATGCAGGTGTCAGCGATAGCTGGGGCGGCAGATTAGGGGTTAATAAGCATAAGGTTAGGGGTGTTTAGACTCAGGGTACATGTTAGAGTGTTAGGTGCAGACGTAGGAAGTGTTTCCCCATTAAAACAATGGGGCTGCGTTAGGAGCTGAACGCTGCTTTTTTGCACGTGTTAGGTTTTTTTTCAGCTCAAATGGCCCCATTGTTTTCTATGAGGGAATCGTGCACGAGCACGTTTTTGAAGCTGGCCGTGTCCGTAAGCAACACTGGTATCTAGAGTTGCAGTGGCGGTAAATATGCCTGTACGCTCCCTTTTTGGAGCCTAACACAGCCATTCTGTGAACTCTAAATACCAGCGTTATTTAAAAGGTGCGGGAGAAAAAAAGCATGCGTAGCTAACGCACCCCTTTGGCCGCAGCTCTAAATCTAGCCGTAAGTTACCAAAAACTAGCAATTAAAAGCTTGCTTCCATTGAGTCGTAATTCAGTTTGCGTGCACTCGCAAACCGTTAAATATGCTGTCGAAAGCAATATCGTTTATCGACTGTTTCCAATGGCTCGTTATACCTCAATATCGGCAGCTAGACTCCGGCTGCCGAAAAAATCTTTGCGTCCCATAGAAAGTAATAGAAGCTGTTAATCGATAAATTATACCAGGTTTCCAATGAAAGCGCAAACCGTTAATTTACTGTCGGAGGCTGTCAATACATTGAGAAATATTACACCCAGCTTAACTAGGTGTAAAAGAGGAAAATTGTGCTTTTTGAGACCTATTTTCTATTGAAATTATAAACCTTGCAAATAGGATGAAAGCTCAATCCTATTGGCTGATTGCAACAGCTAATAGGATTTTTTCAACCTTAATTCCAATTGACTGATAGAATTCTATCAGCCAATCAGAATCTAAGGGACGCCATCTTGGATGACGTCATTTAAAGGAACCTTCATTCGTCGGTAGTCATCAGAAAGAAGAGGATGCTCCACGTCGGATGTCTTTAAGATGGTGCCGCTCCGTACTGGATGGATGAAGATAGAAGATGCAGTCTGGATGAAGACTTCTGCAGGCTTGGATGAAGACTTCAGACGCTTCGGTGAGGACTTCTCCTGGCTTCTTAGAGGATGGATGTCGGATCTTCAAAACTGTAAGTAAATCTTCTGGGGTTAGTGTTAGGATTTTTTAAGGGTGTATTGGGTTGGTATTAGTTTTAGATTAGGACTTGGGCTGCAATAGAGCTAAATGCCCTTTTAAGGGCAATGCCCATTCAAATGTCCTTTTCAGGGCAATGGGGAGCTTAGAATTTTTTAGTTAGCTTTTTATTTGGGGGGTTGGTTGTGTGGGTTTTACTGTTGGGGGTGTATTTGTATTTTTTATTTACAGGTAAAAGAGCTGATTTATTTGGGGCAATGCCCCGCAAAAGGCCCTTTTAAGGGCTATTTGTAGTTTATTGTAGGTTAGGGCTTTTTTATTTTCATAGGGCTCTTAGATTAGGTGTAATTAGTTTAAAGCTTTGGTAATTTCTTTTTTATTTTTTGTAACTGACGGCTAGATTACGAGTTGTGCGTTAGGCTTAAAAAGCAGCATTGGCCGGTCCCAACGCTGCTTTTTAACACCCGCTGGTATTATGAGTCTTGCAGGTACAGGTGTACCGCTCATTTTTTTGTCCAGACTTGGAAATACACTTACGTAAATTGCGTATCCTATTTTTTCAATGGGGCTTGCATACTGCCGGTATTACTAAAAAGTGAGCGGTAGACCCTTTCCTGTCAAGACTGGTACCGCATTTTAAAGTCAGTAGTTAAGAGTTTTACACTACAACACCGTAGCATAAAATTCTTAACTAAAGTGCTAAAAAGTACACTAACACCCATAAACTACCTATTAACCCCTAAATGGAGGCGCCCCACATCGCAAACACTAAAATAAAAATGTTAACCCCTAATCTGCCGAACCGGACATCGCCACCACTATAATAAATATATTAACCCCTAAACCGCCGCACTCCCGCATCGCAAACATTAGTTAAATATTATTAACCCTTAATCTTCCGTCCCTAACATCGACGCCACCTACCTACATTTATTAACCCCTAATCTGCCGAACCCAACGTCGCCGCTACTATATTAAAGTTATTAACCCCTAAACCTAAGTCTAACCCTAACCCTAATACCCCCTAACTTAAATATAATTAAAATAAATATAAATAAAATTACTATAATTAACTAATAGTTACATTGTATCTAGCTTAGGGTTTATTTTTATTTTACAGGCAAGTTTTTTTTTTTTTTTAACTAGGTACAATAGTTATTAAATAGTTATTAACTATTTAATAACTACCTAGCTAAAATAAAAACAAATTTACATGTAAAATAAAACCTAACCTAAGTTACAATTACACCTAACACTACACTACAATTAAATTATTTCCCTAAATTAAATACAATTAAAGTGTCAGTTAACCTAAAATATAATGTTATATAATTCTGCACATAGTGCAGAATTATATAACATTATATTAGTGTTATCGTTATAAAACCTTAGATTTCCTTTGAATTTTTTTTAAATATGTCAGCTTTTCAGACCCACTCTCTGTGCTCTTCTGAGCGGGTCTGTTTTTATTACACAGCCTATCGGGCCAGCTGTATAGTCACAGCCCGGCCCGACCGCGCCATAACACTAAGTGCAGCTCGCTCCTGCTCTGTCTGATTTGTGCCAGCGAATGCAGCACAGTATAGACTTTGATAAATAGGCCTCCAAGAAGTTATTTTATATGAGGATAATTGATTCTTGCCTTGACTATAGAGTTTAGAAAACACATACATACACATCATTTTTTGCAGCCTTTTGTATTAACATTTTAATATGTTTTTTTTTTTTATATAAGGAGCTATGAAGGACATAGTAGGCCATCAAAAAGAGGCCTGTAGAACCAAAGACCACTTGTTCTAAAGCCAAAAGCCCACTCCTTAAAATACAGCTCCTATATAGATTTTATTAGCCAGGTCATCATCGTGGTAATAGTGATCACCTGGCGTGAATAAATGTGCATTTAGGGCAAGGTTACGGGTAATGTGCTAACAGTTACACCCTATCAATATCCGGTTTATCACGGCTGTTTGCACGTGTCGGAAGGAGCACTCATATTACAATTTATAAGTAAATGCAAACGTGTGAGTGCATCCACGATTTAAGCTACAATAAAAAGAACTGTCACAAAACACATCAAAAATACATTACACAAATAGGGTGTTAGCTTTTTTCTGCTTTTCATGTTCCATTGAAGTCTATGGGGGAATACATGAACGTGGTCGCAATATTTTATCTTCAGCTTCTTACGCACGATGGGTTATCACGGAAATGAAAACATTTTTTCTTTTAACTTGTAATAGGAACGCTACCCGACGCATGCAAAAAGCTTACTTCTAGCAGATTTAGCATGCGAGGGGGAGCGATAAATAGCACTGCACTCGTAAGTTATATAACTATATCCAAATGCCCTTATTTATATGAGGAAAATCCCTTTTATTTTTGACTATTGTAATTAGGAAAACACACACACACAATTGTTTACAACATTGTTTATTAAATCTTTAATGAAAATATAAGTTTGTAACACATTTTGATGTATAGTTCTTACATGTCATAATATATAATAAAGGTATAGTTTGAATCTGCTGACTCTGATGAAGGAAAAACATATACAGTCATGGTCAAAAATATTGACACCCCTGCATTTCTGTCAGATATAGCAGCACTTATCCCAGAACATTGTTGCAATTACAAATATTTAGGCATTCTCATGTTTATTTCTTTTGTTTGTATTGGTATAACACAAAAAGTGGGGAAAAAAGCGAACTCTGACACATTCCACACAAAACTCCAAAAATGGATTGGACAAAATTATTGGCACCCTCAATTTAATATTTGGTAGCACACCCCTTGGAAAAAATAACTGAAAAATCAATTGCTTCCTGTAACCATCAATAAGTTTCTTACTCCTTTCTACTGGGATTTTGGAACACTCTTTTTCCGCCAACTGCTCCAGGTCTCTCAGATTGGAAGGGTTCCTTTTCCCAACTGCTGTTTTGAGATCTCTCCACAGGTGCTCTATGGGATTGATATCTGGACCCATTGCTGGCCATTAGTACTCTCCAGCGCTTTGTCTTAAACCATTTCTAGGTGCTTTTTGATGTCTTCAGATTTCATAATGCCCTGCACACAGTCAAAACATCCAGTTCCTGAAGCAGCAAAGCAACCCCAAAACATCAGTGAACCTCCGCCATGTTTGACTATAAGGACTGTATTCTTTTCTTTAAAAGCCTCATTTCTTTTTCTGAAAACAGTAGAATGATGGGCTTTACCAAAAAGCTGTAATTTTGTTTTGTCTGTCCAGAGCACATTTTCCCAAAAGGATTTTGGCTTCCTCAGGTAAGTTTTGGCAAACTCCAATATGGCTTTTTTATGTTTCTGTGTCAGCTGTGGGGTCCTCCTGTGTCTCCTATCATAGCATTTTCATTCAGATGGCGACGTATAGTGCAAGCTGACACATTTGTACCCTGTGCCTGAAGGTCATCTTGAATTAATCTGGAAGTTGATCGAGGTTCTTTATCCATGATTCAAACAATCCTTTGTTGCAATCTTTGATCAATTTTTCTCTTTCATCTACTTCCGGGGAGATTAGCTACAGTGCCATGGGCTGTAAACTTCTTGACAATGTTGCGCACAGTGGACACAGGAACTTTAAAAAATCTTTATTCTCAAATCCTCAGATAATTATTTGCTGCACTTCCTCTTCTCTATGCTCATTGTGGCACACAGAGACACACAACAGAAAGGTTGAGTCAATTTTTCACCATTTTAACTGGTTGCTGGTGTGATTTCTATATTGTCAGCACCTGTTAATGGATACAGGTGAGTTTAATTACAAATTACAGGAGCATCACAAACTTGGAATGCAATTATTTCTTACAATTTTGAGAAGGTGCCATTAATTTTGTCCAGACCATTTTTGGAGTTTTGCATGGAATGTGTCAGATTTGGCTTTTTTCTCTCCACTTTTTTGTGCCATACCAATAATAGCAAAAGACATAAACATGAGAATGCCTAAATATTTGTAATTGCAATGATTTTCTGGGTAAAGTGATGCATTATCTGACAGAAATGCAGGGGTGCCAATGTTTTTGGCCATGACTGTATATATATAATATGGGCAGTTACTTACTAAAAATGGTAGTAGGGTTGAAAGGGACAATCTACTCAAGGCTTTTTATTGTTTAAAAAGAAAGATAATCCCTTTTATAACCCATTCCCCAGTGTTGCATGACTAACACGGTTATATAAATACACTTTTTACCTCTGTGATTAACTTATTTAGTTCTATTAACAAACTTATATTTTACCCAATCAGTGCTGACTCAAAAATAACTCCACGGTAATGAGCACAATGTTATCTCTATGGCGCACATGAACTAGCACTGTCTAGCTGTGGAAAACTCTCAAAATGCAGCAAGATAACAGGCGCCTCTAAGGGCTTAGAAATTAGCATATGAACCTACCTAGGTTTTAAATATTCAATACAGAATACCAATAGAACAAAGGAAATTTGATAATAAGAGTAAAGTGGAAAGTGGTTTAAAGTTGCATGGTCTATTTGAATTATCCTTTAAATGTGGGCAGCATCTAAAAATTCCAAAACAGCTCAGCACAGGGGTGAAAATGGCTCAGCACTTTTTGGGTTAAAATAAAATGAAGGTCCTTGTCCCGTTCTTTCAGTAAACCCTCAGTTCTGGCATGATAACTATAATGCCCATCATTTCAGGAATGATAACTAAGAGAGGATATTTTAGTTATGTAAATAAAATAGCATGGCGGCTCAGACCTATTGCAAATGTATGAACTATGGTAGCCATGGGGTTAAGAAACATATACATTTTTGTATATATGCATTCAGTATACATTTTGTATATATGCATTCAGTATACACTTTGTATAGATGCATTTAGGAAACATAAGGTGATATTTTTGATGCTGTTTTTTTTTCTTTTTATAACCATATGTTCCGACATCAATTGTACATCTAGAACAATATAGACATTTTCTCAAAAGATTCAAGCACATTGAGAAAGATTACAAGTTGTAAACCCATGCGTACATACCTCATGAAATGTGTCCGTAACGCTATTTTTATAGCGCCGCCATTACAAGTCATCATAAAACTTTCTATTCTCATGCACTATGGTAAGGTAACTTGCATACCGCACAAAATCCAAGTTTCGACTTGGCGTGTTCGTGCACATACCCCCCATAGAGATCAATGGAGAAAAAATGCAGGGGAAAAGACTAACACCTGCGATTGCGAAATTGCTACTGCATTTCCGCATTCCCCATTGAAATCTATGGAGAAAAGAAACTTTTACAAAAACCTAACACCCTATCATAAGCCCCTTGTCTAATAACCCCTACACCACCCCCCCCACCCCCACATTGCCAACACTATATAAAGCTAATAACCTCTAAACTGCTGGTCCCCCACATCGCCAACACTAAAATAAAGCTATTAACCTCTAAACTGCCACCCCCCACATTGCCAACACTAACATTGCAAAAAATAATAAAACCTAACATTACAAAACAAAAGAAAATCTAAAATTACAGAAAGCTTTTTAGGGGGAACTTTGTTTATTTTTTTTTGCAAAAGGGCTACTAACTTTACAGTCTTAGCACTCTTAATGTTAAAAGGACAGTCTACACCAGAATTGTTATTGTTTAACACCTTTACTACCCATTCCCCAGCTTTGCAATTCCTGGCACTACACCTTTTGACCTTATTCCAGTCAATCGATGAAGGAGATGGGTTTTCTAACGAGTTTTTAATGTCCCATATAATGGCTATTCCCAAACCCAAGAAGCATCCAAGATTACCAAGTAACTACCACTTAATTTCACTCTTAAATACGGATCTTAAAATATACTCGAAAATTTTAGCCGCAAGAATAAGTAATATTTTACCGGATATCACCTATGTAGACCAAGCTGGCATTTTACCCCACAGAAATGCCAGGGACAACACTATTAGGGCCCTTCAACTCATAGACAATATTAAACAATATTAAACATCATAACATCCCAGCGATCATGATCTCCACTGATGCTGAAAAAGCATTTGATATATTAAATTGGGACTTTCTATTAGGAGTTCTACAACAATTTGGATTCGGCCCACAAATTATTAAAATAATATTTAGCTTATATACATGCCCTTCCATGAAAGTTAATGAACTGCTTTCATCTCCTTTCTTCATCCAAAATGGTACCCGCCAGGGATGTCCCATCTCACCTCACCAACCTTGTTTGTACTATCGATGGAAGTATTGGAACCCACCCATCTATTTCTCCCTCTTTCTCTTGCTCACTCTATTTCTTTCTTAGTGTACTTTTAACCTCGTATTTCCTCCATTCTCCCTTCCCTTCTCCACTTCATTTTTTTTTAACTTTAACTACTTAATGTTATCTTATTATTGTATATATTACATGACCATACTAGTTTGCTTATTGTTGTTATATGTTAATCGAATGAACTTTATTGATATTCATGGACATGTACCTGGTAAGATTTGATGGACTAATAAAATCTATTAATACCTTTGTCCAAAGCAATTTGAAATGTATAAGCCGATTTATTGTCAATTATATTGTCTTTAATTATATTGTCTTTAAGAAAAAATAATAATAGTAAAAAAAGGGATTATGTATCTTTTAAAACAATAACAATGATATTGTAAAGTTTCCCTTTAATATCTAAATACCTGATGGTTAAAGAATTTTTTAGAGTGGGACAAAATGCTTGCTACAAGCCTATGTTGCCGATTAGGGTGAACCCTGACCTATTTTTGCTACCCCATTGATCCTGCCTCTTAGAATACCTATAGCCTCAAAGAAGGAGAGCTAGATTATACTCTTGAACATGGCAGGCTAGCATCCCAGACAAAACTTCAGGAATTGGACTTTGTGCTGCTTTCTGCCTTTCATTGCTTAACTAATTACAAACATAAGACAGCATTAGGCAAAAGTTTAGCCCCATGTGAGCACTTGTGCACTATGAACATCAACCCTAGACATACTATATTGATAATATATAAGCTTTTACTGATCCCAAATGACTATATGATCCCTGTATACACTACCACTTGGAGCTCAGAGTTAGGAGTTGATTTTAACCATAAATCATGGCTTAAATCTTTCAAAGTAGCAAAGCTAACAATTGTCCCCATGACAAGAAATGCAATTCAAACTCACAAGCAGTTGGTATTTAACACCCACCAGACTCCATCAAATATATTCCCAAACTTCTAGAGAAACAGACCCTCTTATTAGAATACACATCTAGCACTCCAGAGTCTTCTGACAAAAATAGTCTTATATACAGGGAGTGCAGAATTATTAGGCAAATGAGTATTTTGACCACATCATCCTCTTTATGCATGTTGTCTTACTCTCGAACTGTATAGGCTCGAAAACCTACTACCAATTAAGCATATTAGGTGATGTGCATCTCTGTAATGAGAAGGGGTGTGGTCTAATGACATCAACACCCTATATCAGGTGTGAATAATTATTAGGCAACTTCCTTTCCTTTGGCAAAATGGGTCAAAAGAAGGACTTGACAGGCTCAGAAAAGTCAAAAATAGTGAGATACATCACTGGAGTGCTCAAAAGCACAAGGTGTGCAATACTCAGAGACATGGCCAAGGTAAGAAAGGCTGAAAGATGACCACCACTGAACAAGACACACAAGCTGAAACGTCAAGACTGGGCCAAGAAATATCTCAAGACTGATTTTTCTAAGGTTTTATGGACTGATGAAATGAGAGTGAGTTTTGATGGGCCAGATGGATGGGCCCGTGGCTGGATTGGTAAAGGGCAGAGAGCTCCAGTCCGACTCAGATGCCAGCAAGGTGGAGGTGGAGTACTGGTTTGGGCTGGTATCATCAAAGATGAGCTTGTGGGGCCTTTTCGGGTTGAGGATGGAGTCAAGCTCAACTCCCAGTCCTACTGCCAGTTTCTGGAAGACACCTTCTTCAAGCAGTGGTACAGGAAGAAGTCTGCATCCTTCAAGAAAAACATGATTTTCATGCAGGACAATGCTCCATCACACGCGTCCAAGTACTCCACAGCGTGGCTGGCAAGAAAGGGTATAAAAGAAGAAAATCTAATGACATGGCCTCCTTGTTCACCTGATCTGAACCCCATTGAGAACCTGTGGTCCATCATCAAATGTGAGATTTACAAGGAGGGAAAACAGTACACCTCTCTGAACAGTGTCTGGGAGGCTGTGGTTGCTGCTGCATGCAATGTTGATGGTGAACAGATCAAAACACTGACAGAATCCATGGATGGCAGGCTTTTGAGTGTCCTTGCAAAGAAAGGTGGCTATATTGGTCGCTGATTTGTTTTTGTTTTGTTTTTGAATGTCAGAAATGTATATTTGTGAATGTTGAGATGTTATATTGGTTTCACTGGTAAAAATAAATAATTGAAATGGATATATATTTGTTTTTTGTTAAGTTGCCTAATAATTATGCACAGTAATAGTCACCTGCACACACAGATATCCCCCTAAAATAGCTATAACTAAAAACAAACTAAAAACTACTTCCAAAACTATTCAGCTTTGATATTAATGAGTTTTTTGGGTTCATTGAGAACATGGTTGTTGTTCGATAATAAAATGAATCCTCAAAAATACAACTTGCCTAATAATTCTGCACTCCCTGTATTTTGTATGTGTATATATCCTCCAATGGGAGAAGTTGGTGCTGAAATTTATTTAAAACTTAACTTTTATTAATAGGTATAATGGAATAAAAATGGGAAATAATTAAAGCCACACACTGTGATACTATCGGCATGAGGTATTATTGCTGCTGACAGTATACACTGAGATAGATGGTTTGGAAGAATGAGTTGCGAAAATGATTATAATTATTTATTGCGACATAGTTTAAGTTGAAAAGAAAACAGCAGTGGTTAGTATTCTTGAGTTCCTCTCATATAGTGGAACTTATTGTGTGTATTGCACTCTGACTAAACCAACTGTTTGTTTTGTCTAACAAAAGGAACTGTATTCTACATATATACGTTTTACAGTTTGGTAATTCCTTAGATAAGGATAATAGTGTAAATTATATGTGGTTTGATCTTCTTTTTAACATGTTACTCCAACATAACACCTAGTGAACTGATCCCTCTCTGGGGCTTATTTATCATATGTCTGTCGGACCTGATCCAACACTGCGGATCAGGTCCGACAGACATCGCTGAATGCGGAGAGCAATACGCTCTCTGTATTCAGCATTGCACCAGCAGCTTTTGTGAGCTCCTGGTGCAACGCTGCCCCCTGCAGACTCGCGGCCAATCAGCCACCAGCAGGGGGTGTCAATCGGCTTGATTTCTGGTGATTCCTGTCCGCCTCACCAGAGCAGGCGGACAGGGTTATGGAGCAGTGGTCTTTAGACCGCTGCTCCATAACTTGTGTTTCTGGCGAGTCTGAAGACTCGCCAGAAACACAGGCCTTCAAGCTAATTATGGAGCTTGATAAATGGGCCCCTCTGTCTCTGTCATATTGCTGATTGTCTGAAAATTGAGTATATACTTGTGGCGATTGTGTCAAAGAATAGTTAAATGACTAGTTTATGTCTTACAACAATTGTTGCTATCGTTTATGCACATTGGTTATATATTGATGCCACTAGCACGAAAATGTTGATAACTCAATCTGCCACATTTTAAAAATCTACCCAATCATTAAAGTAAACATTATGTGGCCAATTTATCAAATGTCTTGCGGACCTGATCCGACAGTGTGGATCAGGTCCACAAGACCTCGCTGAATGTGGAGAGCAATACTCTCTCTCCGTATTCAGCATTGCATCAGCAGCTCACAAGAGCTGCTGGTGCAACGCCACCCCCTGCTGACTCGTGACCAATTGGCCGCCAGCAGGGAGGTGTCAATCAACCCGATTGTATTCGATCGGGTTGAATTCTGTCGATTCTTATCCGCCTGAGCCAGAGCAGGCGGACAGGGTTATGAAGCAGCGGTCTTTAGACTCGCCAGAAACACGGGCCCACAAGCTCCGTTCGGAGCTTGATTATGTGGTAATTTCAAAATATGTTGGATTGACCAATATTATCACAATACTAGCTAGATTTTCGCTTGGTATAAACCAGCACTATTCAGACATTATAGCGTAACACACAGTGATCAAATCACACTTTGTCTATAGTATATATTATGACTAAAAGTTGCTGATCGTCTTAAAATTAGTTTACATTGTTTAACGATTGTATCAAATATAGTCAAATAGTTGTTATCTTGCAACAAATGTTGCCGACATATATTAATACTTCTTATATCATGATACCACTAGCGTTGAGATATTGTTAACCTAATCGGTTTTCATTTGATATACATCAGCACTGTTCAGTCATTACTTTCGATTTGCAGCTTCCCATGCTAAATATGAGGTTAAATAAATTGCCAATCCCCTCAGTGAACTGACAGCAGTTGTTTAAAAGTATTCCTTAACTAGTAAACCATCAGCGGCTATTTAAAACAACACAGGAGTTCCCAAATGACTCCTCACCAAGTCCCTAATATGTTTCGCCGTGTTAAAGGCTTTCTCAAAGGGTACCAATGTGCATATACGATAGCAACAATTGTTGCAAGACATAAACTAGTCATTTAACTATTCTTTGACACAAATGCCACAATTTACTAAATTTTCAGGAGATTAGCAATGTTCAGTCATATGACAGAGACAGAGAGTGATCGGTTACCTAGGTGTTACGTTGGAGTAACATGTTGAAAAGAAGATCAAACCACATATAATTTAAACTTTTATCCTTATATAAGGAACTACCAATCTGTACAACTTATAGAAATATGTGAAAAACAGTTCCTTTTGTTACACAAAACAAACAGTTGGTTTAGTCAGAGTGCTGTACACACAATAAGTTCCACTATATGACAGGTACTCAAGAATACTAGGCACTGCTGTTTTCTTTTCAACTTAAACTAAGTCACAATAACTAATTATAATCATTTTCGCAACTCATACGTCCGATATTTAACTTCCTCTAATAAGCTAACAATATTGTCAAACCATCTATCTTAGTGTATACTGTCAGCAGCAATAATACCTCATAACGATAGTATCACAGTGTGTGGTTTTAATTATTTCCTATTTTTATTCCTATATACCCATTAATAAAAGTTAAGTTTTAAATAAATTTGGCACCCACTTCTCCCATTGGAGAATATATACACATAAAAAATATATGACATTTTTTTATCAGAAGACTCTGGAGTACTAGATGTGTATTTTAATAAGAGGGTCTGTTTCCCTTGAAGTTTGTGAATTAAGTTTTCATTAATTTATACAAGTAGTGTCAATGGGTTCTCTCTAGTTTAATTCCATCAAATATATCCCTGCTGGAAAGGCTGCATCGAAGAAGGCACCTTTTTACATATATGGTGGTCCTGCCCTAATTTGCATGACTTCTGGCTTGAGATTCTAAGAGCCATGTCTGATATATTGGGTGTGATAATACCAAATGATCCTGAAATCCTGCTGTACCACTCTCTCCCAAAAATTAAAGAAGAAGCTAAGTATACTCTCCTACTGATCACGATTAGAATGCCAAATACACGTTTATTTTACCCAATACCCTTTCTCCCTCTTTTTTTTTCTTCCCCCTAGTGTGCTCCTTAATTTCAACTTTTCCTACTCCACTAGGCAAAGTAAAAAAGTAAAACTGATTTTGATGTGCTAAATAATTGTTAAGGGGACTTTTCTTAACCATTTTTTGTTCTCTTCACCTCTCAAAATGTTATATTATTATGATTAATTTGGTAGATAAAAAAAAATGAATTGAAAATAAGAAGCTCTGTATGGAACACATCATTATCGATAACTGTTACTATATATAAGCTGATGTTTCTACATAAGTGTATATAAGCCGATGCTGCTACATGAGTGAATATATACCCGAACTGCATTGCATTAACCTGACCGATACAATTAGGTAGCATTGAGAGACTTTTACAAGAGAGATTTTTTTAGGATCTGGCTAATAACGTTTACAGAAGAGACGTCCTCACTATCATCATTATGGTTAATTTTAGTATTTTAGGTGTTGTCAATATTTTTTTTTTATTTTTATAATAAATACAACTGTGGTTATGTATGCCTGTTTTCACTAAATAATACCATCAAATAATATCATTAAGTTATTACAGTATTTTCCTCATGAAGGGATTCACCCCATATGCTTCTTAGTACTTTATAGTACTTTTTAGCGCTTTTGTTTTTTTTCACTTTGTTTCTCTAGTTCATGAAACCAGCATAAACAACAGCTCTTGTGGGGTTAATTGTGTAGCGTTTTAAGTCTAATCTTCTGTCTAAATCTACATTCTCTCACACTGTCTTAGAAGCAGCTCACACCTTTAGTGAGGTAAATATGGAACTATTTCAAGTATGTCAAAATTTATTGTCTGAAATATCAGCTAATAATAACACTTCTGCAATTGGAGAAAATACCAACTTAACAGAAACTATGCATGAATTAGAACATATATTAATTAAGGAACTTAAACAGAAAACGGAGTTAGCATACCTAGCTATGTCAATTTACAAATAATCCCAAGAAGTTTAAGATTGGAGAAAGAATGCACTTTCAAACTAAATACAGAATTACAAATAGAATGGTATACGGTATTGGAGAAGGCATCCTTTGGCCTTATAGATATCATTAAGAAAGCCTGTAATATTTTGCTAAATACCTTTGAATCAAGAATCAATTAAATTAAAAATGCATTAGAAAATCACAAAGAAGATAGATTTTATAAGAATAGACATACAGAAATTATAGAACTACTTAAAACTTAACTTGCAATAAAAGCAAGACAATGGCAAGAGACCAGAATGATTATAAAAAAGACATAGATCAGGAAAATATAAATCAAGAGAACACCCAATTAGAAAACACTAGTAACACAGATAACACATGGAATTTAGTCACTTCTAAGGAAAATGCATACAAAAATAAAAAGAAAAGAAAAATACACACAGGCACGGATATATTTTCAAATAATAACCTTTCACATCACAAAGAAAATTACTATGTGCACCCAATTAAAAAACATCACAGTAATTGGCGATGTGATAATGAAACCAATAGGGACAATTATACATTTAGAAATAATCGGCTAGATTACGAGTTTGGCGTTATGAGTAAAAAAGCAGCGTTAAGGCTCATAACGCTGCTTTTTTACTACCGCTGCTATTACGAGTCTTGTAGGTACAGCTGTCCCTCACACTTTTTTGGCTGTACTGCAAATCAACTTACGCAATTTTCGTAAAGTCTTTTTTCAATGGGACTTCCATTGCGTCGGTATTACAAGCTTTTTTTTTTAGGCCAAAAAGTGAGCGATACAGCCTATCCCGCAAGATTGAGTATTACACTACAGAGTTGTAGCATAAAACTCATAACTAAAGTGCTAAAAAGTACACTAACTCCCATAAATTACCTATTAACCCCTAAACCGAGGCCCTCCCGCATCGCAAACACTAAAATAAAATTATTAACCCCTAATCTGCCGCTCCCGACCTCGCCGCCACTATAATGAACATATTAACCCCTAAACTGCCACACTCCCGCCTCACAAACACTAGTTAAATATTATTAACCCCTAATCCGCTGTCCCTAACATTGCCACCACCTACCTACATTTATTAACCCCTAATCTGCCGCCCCCAATGTCGCCGCCTCTATACTATATTTATTAACCCCTAAACCTAAGTCTAACCCTAACACCCCCTAACTTAAATATAATTAAAATAAATCTAAATAAAATCTAAATAAAATACTATTAATAACTAAATAAATCCTATTTAAAAATAAATACTTACCTGTAAAATAAACCCTAAGCTAGCTACAAAATAACTAATAGTTACATTGTATCTAGCTTAGGGTTTATTTTTATTTTACAGGCAAGTTTGTATTTATTTTAACTAGGTAGAATAGTTACTAAACAGTTATTAACTATTTACTAAATACCTAGCTAACATAAATACAAATTTACCTGTAAAATAAAACTTAACCTGTCGTACACTAACACCTAACCTTACACTACAATTAAATAAATTACCTAAATTAAATACAATTACATAAATTAAATACAGTTACCTAAATTACAAAAAAAGACAAACACTAAATTACACAAAATAAAAAAATTACAAGATAGTTAAACTAATTACACCTAATCTAATAGCCCTATCAAAATAAAAAGCCCCCCCCAAAATAAAAAAAACTCTAGCCTAAACTAAACTACCAATAGCCCTTAAAAGGGCCTTTTGCGGGGCATTGCCACAAAGAAATCAGCTGTTTTACCTGTAAAAAAAAAAATACAAACAACCCCCCAACAGTAAAACCCACCACCCACACAACCAACCCCCCAAATAAAACCCTAACTAAAAAAACCTATGCTCCCCATTGCCCTGAAAAGGGCATTTGTATGGGCATTGCCCTTAAAAGGGCATTTAGCTCTATTGCAGCCCAAAGCCCTAACCTAAAATTAAAACCCACCCAATAAACCCTTAAAAAACACTAACACCTGAAGATCCACTTACAGTTTTGAAGACCCGACATTCATCCTCAATGAAGCCGGGAAAAGTCCTCAGCGAAGCAGCAAGAAGTCCTCAATGAAGCCGGGAGAAGTCTTCATTCAAGCCAGGAGAAGTGGTCCTCCAGACAGGCAGAAGTCTTCATCCAGACGGCATCTTATATCTTCATCCATTCGGTGCGGAGCGGGTCCATCTTCAAGGCATACCACAAGCAGTGTATCAAATTTTTTAGAGGTAAAAGAGCTGATTTCTTTGCGGCAATGCCCCGCAAAAGGCCCTTTTAAGGGCTATTGGTAGTTTAGTTTAGGCTAGGGTATTTTTATTTTGTGGGGGCTTTTTTATTTTGATAGGGCTATTAGATTAGGTGTAATTAGTTTAAATATCTTGTAATTTGTTTTTTATTTTGTGTAATTTAGTGGGGTTTTTTTGTAATTTGGGTAATTGTATTTAATTTATGGAATTGTATTTAATTTAGGTAATTGATTTAATTGTAGTGTAAGGTTAGGGGTTAGTGTAAGACAGGTTAGGTTTTATTTTACAGGTACATTTGTATTTATTTTAGCTAGGTAGTTAGTAAATAGTTAATCACTATTTAGTAACTATTCTACCTAGTTAAAATAAATACAAACTTGCCTGTAAAATAAAAATAAACCCTAACCTAGATACAATGTAACTATTAGTTATATTGTAGCTGGGTTTTATTTAGATTTATTTTAATTATATTTAAGTTAGGGGGTGTTAGGTTTAGGGTTAGACTTAGGTTTAGGGGTTAATAAATATTGTATAGTGGCGGCGACGTTGGGGGCAGCAGATTAGGGGTTAATAAATGTAGGTAGGTGGCGGCGATATTAGGGACAGCAGATTAGGGGTTACTAATACTTAACTAGTGTTTGCGAGGCGGGAGTGCGGCGGTTTAGGAGTTAATATGTTTATTATAGTGGCAGCGATGTCAATATTTCATGCAAAATAAGAAAACACCTCTTCCAAATTTTGCTCAATGCATCTAAACAACTAGTTCCAAGGTGGTGGAAATCAGTACGTATTCCTACTATAGCTGAGTGGAAAGAATTAGTAAATAAAAACATAATGTTAGAAAGATTTCACTACCTCAAGCTAGGTCAAATCCCCTTTTTCCATGATATGTCCTTATTGTGGGAATCCTTCTTGTGTGGGGTTGGTCGAACCAATCAAGCAAATCTTCATCCCCAGATTACTAGCAATCCTATTCTTACACATATTACTCAAGCAAATCTACCATCCCCAGCAATATTGTATGTAGAGTTCTGTTTAGCAAATGAATATGGAAGAGTTTTGTATCTTCCTAATTTCTCTCCTTTTATTCTTTTTTTCCTTTCCCTTTATTATACCTTTCATAGGCATATGTTTGGTATAATGTTTAAATCATTTGTCATGCTTAATACTTCGAATTGAGAGCAGGGATAGGCAAGGTGTCCGTACACGGACACTGGTGTCCATGACTGGCCCATGCAGTGTCCGCCACCCAATTTGCGGAGGGGAGGGAGGAGTAGGACAGATGAATGCTGGTCCTCACTCCTTGACCCAAGCGGTGCCACGCTTAGTAGCGGGAAAGTGAGGGAAGAAGCAAGGTGCCTGCAGTTAACTAACCGTGAGTCATGACCCATCCCAATTCCTTGATCTGTGCAGCAGCGTGGTTCTGGTGTCTGTGTGCAGAAGACCGCTGCCTACTCTGACAAACCTTACGTAACCAAGTAAGTAGCCAACCATGATGATCATGCAATTAACATCAAGGTGGGTGGGTTTGGTCAGGAGTTGCAGACTCTCGATATTACCAAAAAAAATAAAGGTAATACCACAAGCAGTCTATCAAATGTTTTTTTAAACATGTTTGATTAGTTGACTAATTTTTACTTGTGGAACTAGACCAAGGGCATCCAACGTGCAGCCCATTTGACAGCAAAGTGTCGCTCTCCTGACTTAAAGAAATATAGAATATGTCGGCAGATAGGAACCAATACTTTCATTAGTTCCTGGCCTTATGTTATATCTAGCATAACCTTATGTGTATCCCATGCATGTTTAAACCACTTCACTGTCTCTACCACTTCTGCAAGATGGCTATTCCACCATGTATCCACTACCCTCTTTGTAAAGAGAGTGCTTTTTGATGTTTTTAATTTGAAATGTACCTTGGTGTCCTTCACTAATGTCTGTACTTTGGAAAATGTCCGCCACATCCTTGGTCCAGGCCTATCCCTGATTGAGAGTTATTTGTAAAAGTTTAAACCGAGTAGCTTTTTGAGTGCAATTGCAGATAGCTTTCAGTTAATTATTAAATGGTAGAACCATATTTTAGAAGACTATCATCTACTTGCCATATACGGAACTACCCAGGACAAAGCACAAATGAAAGAACTTTATCGCAGAAAGCTGTTATTATTATCTGATATAAGGTCAGACCAAAGGGCTTTAAGTATCTTAATCTGGTTTATTATTATATTGCCAATTTTTTAGTTCCTGAACATGCCCACGTTGTACCATGTTGATTATTTCTTTGTAATTTTTTATTGCAAGCTCAATAAAAAGAATATATAAAAAAAAGTAGAGATGTATCAATAAATATAACCAGAATGTAGCAAGAGTGAAATATGATATGTCAACTGAATCTGACATAAACATATGGCATATATAATAATTTAATATCACTGTTGAAAATTATTTTTTAGCTATATCTATATAAACTAGATATATAGAAAATAAGGGCTAGATCTAATGCAATTTATAGTAAAGTGGGGACTGTAAAAACAAACATAAAATAATGGCTCCATTTTATTTGTTTTGTCAATAGTGGAACCTGCTAGCTGGCCACTGTTACCAGTAACCAGAGAGTTTCTTACCACAGTTGCTTTTAAGCCTTAGGGTCTTTAGCCTCATATATCCATCAGTAGTATTTTCAGCTCCTTGTTACATGTTTTTGGGTCTAAAAACACATGAAAACCAGTGATTCTGATTGAAAAATGTGCTTACTAATTATAAAAAAAAATCACCAAAAAAGATCAGCCATCTGCTTTTAATAATGAGCTTATTTTAGCTCAGAAAAAGTTGGCATTATTTTTTAATCTTAACACATTGCACTATATTGGTGTTTATTTTTATATAAGTTTTATTTACAGTTTATTTGAATTACTGAAAAGAACTGCTCGGGTTACTTTAATGTGTTGATAAGACTTAAAAACATTATCACTATAAAAGTGTATTTTTATCTTTCATTTATATTCTGATTTATCTCATCACAAACTTGTACCATTAAATTGGTTTTATTCATATTTTTTTTTTAAGTTTTCTGGTTAATTATAAATATGGATTGTGACTTTTAATAGGATATAACAGGGTATTTAACCAATTAAGCTCCTTAAATTTCTCTTCAAGATAATAAGTATTTTATGGGCAAACCTCTGTTCATTAAAGGGACACTGAACCCAATTTTTTTCTTTCATGATTCAGATAGAACATGCAATTTTAAGCAACTTTCTCATTTACTCCTATTATCAATTTTTCTTCATGCTCTTGGTATCTCACAGGAATGTAGCCACCAATCAGCAAGCGCTATCCAGGATGCTGAACCAAAAATGGGCAGTCTCCTATGCTTACATTCCTGCTTTTTTAAATAAAGATGCCAAGAGAATGAAGAAAAATTTATAAAAGGAGTAAATTAGAAAGTTGCTTAAAGTGCATGCTCTAACTGAACCATGAAATAAAAAATGGGTTCAGTATCCCTTTAAGTATAGATACATTGTTTTACTTTGCTATAGCATTTTCAGGCAATCATCTGTTGGTCTGTTATTATTCATATCATTATTATCATTTATTTGTACAGCACTGTACAGCACTGTAAAATTCTGTAGCACTAGTACAAAGGTAGATAGCCTATTACTATTTTAGCATTTACAGTATGTTCTAAGTGCAATAAAGGTCATATTGTATATATTTAAAAAAAAATGTTTTCCTTTGCTTTTTAAATTATTTTTTCTGTTGTTCATTGTATATTAATAAAAGTTAAGTTTAGTATCCAGATTACCAACTTTTTTCTAAACAGACATGATTTTCTTATTTTAAAACATATCCAGGTCAAATGCTGGTAATATATGACCATGGGTTTGTGTCAAAATTCAATTTAATAGCAACATATTCTTAAAATACATTGTTACAAACTAAACTTGTGAATCAGTGATTTTTATTTGTCAAACTGAATTCCGAAAAGAACAATTTCCAAAACTATGTTTTGACACTTCTGGAAAGATATTCAATTTTAAAATATACAGTGTTAGATATGCAGAGCTCAATCCAGTCTATGAAAATATGAATGTTCTCTTGTTGGTTTCAAAAGAGATGTTGTGTAAGAGCTTGTCAAATAAATATAACAAAGATATGGAAGAAATAAACATAAGCTCAGTCAAGAGTAAACCAATCAGCTTCAAGTTGAAAACCTACATGCATTCTCTTCTTACAACAGCAATAATTCCGGTGCCTTGAACACACCAGTGACTGGATTTCTTGGCAGGCAATGTGAGATATAGTCTTTTGCCAGCTGCTGTATTTAAAACAGTGCTTGGCTAGAATGCAGATGTACAGCATTTACAATTTTATGGTCTAAACTTGCATTCATGGATCACTTTGAAGGTGTTTAAACCTGTAATGCAAAAATTGAATCGAAGCTAAATAACAGGATACCTAAAGAGCTTTTTTTTCCTGTGCATTGATTACTTCCACCTGCAGAGATTATCAAAGAATAAAATAAATCTCATATTTCACTGTGATTGCTATTCTTAAACTTTTTCAGTTTCATGTCTTTTAGTCACATCTATATTTATTTAGCAAAAAATACTATACTAAATGGAAAGGAAATATGTTAGAGTAAAATGAAAGTGCCTTGCAAATGAAACACATTTTCTGGCAGAGCTGAATCTATGCTTCTTGTTTTATATATTTCCTTTTATAACCAGCAAATGTAATATAATATAATGTTTCCCCTGTTTTTTTTTTGTTTTTGTTTTTTTATAAACCAAGTCTGAATATGATTAACCAATTACATATCACAAGAGGAATCTATTAGGCTATGCATTATTTGGTGTTTGTACAGGAATGAAAAATGAATGCCTATATATAAGAGACATATTCATTTCACTTAGAGATTAGATTTATTCTTTTACAAATGTTTATTTTTTTTTATTCTTAAAATAACAATCGATTTATCAAAGAGTATATTAAATTATTTGCATATGAATATATATAGAGAGAGTATATACTGTGTGTATATATACATACATACATATATATATATATATATATATATATATATATATATATATATATATATATATATATAATAGACGTTTAGTCGTTTTCATCCATATTATCTTGTCTTTTATCCACAAATAAACCAGTGAGCAATGGGTTAGCATAGCATGGCAGTTAGCTGTATCTTAATAACATATGTTCACTTTCCTTAAGTGAGTATTTTGTGTGTTATTAGAACTAGGCGAAATAATTATGCAAGAAATATACTCAATATTCACCATAGTGCTGCTTATTAAATATTTACATGTATGTATTTTTGTTTTTTGTTATGGTACATGTTTTTAGATAGAATTGAATCTCGTAGACTGAAACAAGGGGCTGACAGGGCATTCTAGGGTGTTCTGGGGTGTTGTCTATACGTGGTAAGGATTGTTCATTTAAATCAGTATTTAGGAGAACACAATTGCCAGTGTGAAGTATCTCATCTCACAAATGAGTTTGGACATATCAAGGCTGAAGAGATTGTTTTGTTTTTCATTTTCATTTTATTTTTTTAACTCTTTTTAAGTTTTCTTTTATGCATATTTCATAGTGAACTGTTTTATAGAGAATATATATATTTTTTATTGATTGTGCTGTATTATTTTAAAAGATTTTTGTGGTGCTAGTATCCTTAACAGTGGAAGTCATTTTAAAGTACCATAAAACAGGTTGAGATCTGTGCATATCCTAAAAGGGCTAATTAATTCAAAATAGTTTGCATAAAATTGTTTAAAAATTGCTGGCAAGTATTTTAAAATACTTTTAAAAAATAAGCAAAAAGTCTTAATAAGCCAGGCTGTCTGGAGCACTGTGCTCCACTCCCCTTATCAGTATTTAGACACAGGCATTGTATTTCAACTGAGTTCACAGATTCCAAGCATGCTCCAGCAAATAATCCCTATTCACTTTCACATTCTACCAAAACAACAATAGATATAGATACAGCCATAGAAGGAAATGTGTGGGGGGAGTTAGAGCTTTACAATTCAGAAACTAAAAATAAAGGGTTAATGGTGAGGCACTGCAGTATAAATTTGCAGTTTAAGTCATTAAAGTATATATTATATTTTGTCTCTATCCTAACTTGTTTTATGTCCCTTTAAGCATAGGGATAGATGCATTTGTAAGATAGAAGCAGGTGCATTAGAAGTTACAGTAACATATTTTCATTTTAGTGCATACTCTTATGAAATATACATAATGTGCATGTTTATTGGTGCTGTTTTATTGTTTACTACATATTCTGCATATATACTATAGCAATGTGAATAACAAATAGCTAATGCTGCATGCATTTTACTGTACTGTGTATTGTAAGTCAGTGATGGCCAACTTCCTTATACACAAGGGAAACATATTAATATTTCAGAAGGGGCACATATACATTTTATGTCTATGACAAACACTAATAATATATTTCTTAATTATTGTCAACATTTTTTTATTTTTTATTTTTCTTAGGGCCATATAAACTGGTACAGAGGGAAGCAAGTTGGTCATCCAAGCTGTAGATGATATCTGTGTTATATGGAGGCCTGTTCTTTATTAGTGTATATTAAGAAACATCTTATGTGTGCATGCAATACATATAATTAAATATTGTAAATAGTTACCAGGTTGCATAGCCAATCCTAAATGAATACAAAATAACCACACTAATCACTTATTGGTATAACTGAAGATGTTAAACTAAAGAATAATCAAGCAAAAAAAAACAATAAAGGGCCTGGGAGTTCCCCATATCTTCAGTTTTTACCAAGCAAATATTCTTCAACAAATTCTAAACTGGAATATGTGTCTGCAAAATAAGGCTTGGATCCCAATAGATTCACATATACTAAAAACTAGACCCCCTCTGCTGGCTACAGTCTACGAGCCAACCAATGAAAACTAAAACCTCCCCCCTGTATAGACACATCTTCTCCGCCTGGGGTAATATTAATAAGCAAATACCAGGAATCTATTCTATGTATTCCCCTATGTCTCCAATTTTTCAAAACACCAAACTACTCCTGAGCCAGCACCTTACCACGGCTAATGCCCACTATGAAGAACTGGGTTTCTCATCACCACTGATCAGTTTTCTCCACCAAGGAAAATTAAAACCTAGACAAGAACTCACTGATATCCTAGATGGCACTTTTACTCGCTTGCTAAAATATTCACAACTACAATACCTTTTACCTCTCTGTACAGACAAATCCACACCTCTTCACCCACTCACCCGCTTTAAAGAACTCTGTAGGCAAAATACCTCTCTAAGGGGATCTCTAGCTCTGTCCAGACAGATTCTGGACTATTGTGTATTTCAAATATTACGTAGTTTCACTCAGTCCTGGCAAAATGGTCCAAGATGTTTGATTTTTGTTGACTGGTCTCCATCTCCCCTTTTTCTTCCTTCTCTCCTCAATCTTTCTTCTAATTTGAATTCTTCAGAGCTTATTGATCATTTTTCCGGCTCTGAATATTGATTTGTTGGACTCCCTCTCATTATACAATTATATAAGTTTCAAAAAGCATGTGAGACAGAATTTGTATTGTTTACATTTTTCGAAAAGTGTACCCTGAACTTATGCTTCTTGTATTGTTCCTTCGATTAGGACATATTGTGTATTTTTACATTTATTTATTTTTCTGTTTCTTCTTTTTTTCCCACGAGAAGCACATACAAACTGTATTTACTGCTATTTAATATGTTGTACACTTAAATATTTTCAATAAAAATTAGATGTGTGCAATTCGGTTCGGTTCGGAAAATTCTGCAAATTCGGAGATTCGGATCGAACCGAATTTCCGAATTAAAATACTGCCGAATTTACCGAATAAATCCGAATTAGTTCTGATTTATTCAGTAAATTCGGATGGCCATGGATTACACTAGTATTGTACAGTATATTAGGTTGTATCACTCTGCTATGGGTTACACCTAATATACAGTACATAATACTAGTCTAATCCCACCGAAATTCCAAATTTCCGAACCGAATCGAACCGAATCCAGCCGAATTTCTTCGAATCCAAATGAATCCAAAACGAATCCGAACCGAATCGATTCAAAATTTTCCGAATTCGAATCGATCCAAACTGAAATTCGGAAAATTCTCATTCGATCCGAACCGAACCGAATTTTTTCGCCATGCACATATCTAGTAAAAATATGTTTTATAAAAAACCCAAAACAATAAAATCCACCACCAACAATCTTAATTGCAAAAGAGATGTTTTGTGGATTTCATCTGAATTGAGGATTTTAAAATCCTATTTAGCATCAGGCACCATTTACCAACCCATCATGAAGTATAAACTTTGCAAGATATACCATCTCCTGAGCAGTACATTAATGGCCAAAATTATATAAAAAAAATCTTGCATAATATTATTGCATTAAGTTGAAACAACAACAAAAATCATTCAAAATATGTAGTTTTCATCAAAAGCAAATAAATTCCTAGTTTCAGCTTCCTCTTACTGAAAATTCAGGACTTAATGTACTCTCCTCCAATATGCTGCATGCAAACTATTTTTTAAAGAAATTTAACTAATTTATTTGGGGCAGAGATTAAGCCAATAATTCTCTATTTCATGCTTGAGTGAAAATGTATATGTGTCATTCAAGCAATATTTTTTCATAAAATTAACTTTTTTTTTTTTTTAAATATTTGATACATATAAATGTCCCCAAACACTTTAACACTCACTAGTATCTGTAAAGGGGAAACCAATGGCACTACTTGGCTTGTAAGCAGACTCTGAAAAACTCCTGATCTAACAGTTTCTATTTAGAAGAATAAACTGTACGGAGTAATGGTGCTGTGTATTTGCAAAAATGGGTAAAAAACCCCACAAGGAAAGAATACACAAATAGCACTCTATAGTCACCAAACACTTAGGGTTCGATGATTGAAAGCTCTCTGGGCTGGCGAGATTATTAAAGAATGCTCGCCAGTCCTATTTCCCTGGTGGAATGATCTAATGCCACTTTTTACCCTGAAAACAGGGTGTCTCGCTAAGGGGTGTATACTTGTGAGCTGCTGGTGCAATGCTGAATACGGCGAACGTATTGCTTGCCATATTCAGCGAGGTCTGGCGGACCTGATCCGCACTGACGGATCAGGGCCGCCAGACTATGATAAATAGAGGCCTATAAATTAACTTAGCGCTATGATGCTACTCATAATGGTATAGTTAGTATTGCTTTAACAATTAAAGTATTGCGGTTGTAGAAGTGCTTGCCCAAATTATAGCCAGTCTGCCTGTTGCCATTGACAATTAAATAAACTGGCTTGTGCTTTGCAACTTTTGCTGCCTTTCTCGATTGATTACCAACATTGTATCAAATAAGCAAGGGTGATGGAAAGTAGCAAAAACTGTGCCCGAACTTAGGCAAGTACTATTGGTATCTGACTTCACTAAATTATGTGAATCAGTCTCTGATTGGTTTCCACAGTTTATATCTGTAATCACTAATGTTTTATTGTATACATGCTCACAATGAGCATCTGTTTAAATTCTATATTGTAACTTTCATTTAGTTAGTATCTGAGTCAACTTATAATATAAGTATTATTATTGGTATCGTAGCATAAGCAGTAATCTCAAAAGTGGCTTTTAAAACCAGGAGTTCCCAATGCCTCCTCAACAGATCCCTAACATGTTTTGCCATGTGAACGACTTTCTCAAAGGGTAACCTTAACACTCCTTATAATAATTTATAACCATGGTTACTTCATCCCTGAGCCTTCTATGTATTAGACATGCCAACACACACTTATTTTACATGAAAAGTAAGTCTCTTTGTTAGGGGTTTCGGCTGCTTTACTTTATTGTGAGCCAGATTTATGAGTGGAGCAATATTTAACGCTCCCGTTCGAGCGTTAACAGTGCTAGAATTAATTTTTTTTGTGCTCTTCGTGTTGCGCTCATATTATGAGTCCAAAAGCCAAACAACAAGCTAGGAGTCAAAGCCAGGGCTGGTAGTCAGATGAGCCAGGTAAGGAGCCAGAGCAAGTAGTCAGACGAGCCGGGGTCAGGAACTAAGAGATTAGCAGAGTCAGGACCAACCAAGATATTATCATAAAACCATCGGATAAGGGAGGGGTCATGGATAGAACATACTATCTAGAAGAAGCAAACAGACGGTTGGGAGACCAAACCACATACAGGGAGCTAAAGAGGGACCCAACTAGGGTTGACACAATTTTACTGATTAATCATTTAGAAAAAGCACACCAACTAGGTATACTCAATTCCAAAGAATTTGATTTCCTGTATCCAAAATTCCCAAAAATTCCTATTTTCTATTTTCTCCCGAAAATTCACAAGAATTTACAGGCCCCCCCAGGAAGGCCTATAATATCAGGAATCAATTCAATCACAGCCAATCTCTCCCAGTACATTGATAAATACCTACAAAAATATGTGAGAACACTCCCCTCTTATTTAAGAGACTCAACTCAAGTACTACAGATTCTGAAAACATTAAAAGTAGAAGGTGACATAACATTAGCCACCTGCAACGTCACATCCTTATACACAAACATTGAACACAACCTAGGACTAGAAGCAATCTCAAAGTTTTTAAGACAGGATAAAGAAATGAGTATCGAGCAAAAAGATTTTATTCTAGATAGCATCAGCTTTATACTAAATAACAATACCTTTTCATTTAATGGAAAGATGTACGTACAAACCAAGGGGACTGCGATGGGCACCAGATTTGCACCAAGCTACGCTAACCTATTTATGGGAAGTTGGGAAGAAGGTTTCCTAGGGTCGTGTAGCTTGGTGCAAAATCTGGTGACCTATAAGAGATATATAGACGACATTCTAATTATTTGGAAGGGGAGTGAAGCCCACCTACATGAATTCTTTAACAACATGAATCTAAATGACAGAGGATTAAAATTTACCTACAAAACCAGCAAAACTAACATATCCTTCCTAGATCTTGATATCGAAATCAGAATGGATAGTTTCCACACAAAAACTTTCTTTAAAGATGTAGACTCTAACAATTTTATCCATGCTGACAGCTGTCACCTAACACAATAGAAATAAAATACACCTAAGGCACAGTTTTTACGAGTGAGGAAAAACTGCACCACAATATTAGACTATGAAGAACAAGCACGCATACTCAGCAAAAAAAATTCAGATAGGGGCTACAAGGAAACATCTATTCAGAATAACTTTGAACAAGTAAAACAAGTAGACAGAGAATCTTTACTAAAATATAAAGACAAAAGTGACTGATAATCTCACAAACCCAGACAACAATGATATCAATGTACCATTTATCACCAATTACAATGGAGAACACAAAATAGTAGAAAAACTAATAAAAAAAACACTGGCATCTAGCTAGGGAGGATCCCATTATAGGAGATAAACTACCGATAAAACCGAAATTCGTATACAGACGCTCAGACAACTTAAAATTATTATTAGCCCCTAGTGTATACAAGCATAAAGAGAAACATTTGATACAAAAGGACCTACAAGGCAATGAAATTAATGGGTTCTACCCCTGTTTTTGCTGCAAGTCATGCCATTTTAGCTCCAAAACCAAATAATTTAAGTCTAATCATACAGGAGAAGTCTTCAAGATAAGGGACACTATCAGATGCACTGATAAGGGAATTATCTACCTCATTCAGTGCAGCTGTGGGAAACAGTATTTAGGTGAAACAACAAGAACTCTAAGAGAAAGAATCAGAGAGCACCTTTGGATCATAGAGAAAGGCAATAAGGACACTCACCTTTACAAACATTTTAAAGATTCACACAATAACAAACTTAAAGACTTCAGATTCTGGGGAATCCTAAAAGTAGAAGCCCATTGGAGAGGAGGGAATTATGAGAACAAACTCCTTAAAAAAGAAGCTGAACTCATTTATAAAATGAAGACACTACACCCATGGGGCCTAAACTCTGAATTGGATGTGACCCCATTTATGTATGATTAACATCCATGCATATATCTGCAAATAGTTAAACAAGAATCTCCTCCCCAACTAAGACACCCATTTAGAAAAAATGTACAATTAACTAACTAATATAACAATATGATAGTGAAGTACATCACAACTACTCACACGAGTATTTCTCATATATTACCTCTCTATAAAAAAAGAACTTTCTATAGAATATATAATCACAAGAAATAAATAATATAATCAAATATTATCCAAATTGTACATATTTCTTGTAGAAAATATGACCTCATAAGATATCAAATGTCAATCTGATGAAACAATGTACCCACCTTATCATATATTTTTATCCCTACAAATGTGCTTAGATTCTAAGCTTATATTTGTACAATATTCACAAAACTTTCAGAGAGCCTTTTTTCTGTAATCAAAAACAGACAAAATGATAGACTATACAGTCTCCTAAAGAGATGAAGACACTATTAATAATCCCCTTAAGTGAGAGATAAAGAAAAGAAGAAAGAACGAAAAAAAAGTCCACCTTTAAAATAAATCAACTACCTGCAAAGACACCTGGGACACACACCCACAAAGGATAAACCAATAAGAAGGAAGCTCGGCCTTTATAAAGGCTGCTATCTCATAAGGTTACTCATTCTTGAAAAAGCCCCTAGCGTGGAGTGAAACGCGTTGATTTGAGTAACTCTTCAAGTGTAGCACACGGATCACAACCTCTCTACACTTGCTACAACCTCATTACCTGTCAGCCGCTCTGGAATCAATCCGGGATGTAACCCAACTGCTAGCGTGAATTGAAAGCACACGCTAGCACACTGAGAAATATCCAGGACGTGACCCACTCAGGAAGCAGATTAGAAGATAACAAAAATGAATATTGTTCCAGAATGCAGGAAAGCCACAAAGGATAAAACGTCCCTTTAAGTAGTACAAAGAACAAAAAGGAAATGCTCTTACTTTGAAGCTTCTGAAAAAGGTCCTCTTTAGCAGGCTTGTAAAACAAAGGAAAAGTTCTCTTTTGCAGCTTGTAAAAGTATAATGTCCCTTTAAGCAGGTTTATAACAAACAGAAAGGCAAAGTTCTCTTTTGCAGCTTGTAAAAGTAAATGTCCCTTTTAAGCAGGTGTATAACAAACAGAAAGGCAAAGTTCTCTTTTGCAGCTTGTAAAAGTATAATGTCCCTTTAAGCAGGTTTATAACAAACAGAAAGGCAAAGTTCTCTTTTGCAGCTTGTAAAAGTAAATGTCCCTTTTAAGCAGGTGTATAACAAACAGAAAGGCAAAGTTCTCTTTTGCAGCTTGTAAAAGTAAATGTCCCTTTTAAGCAGGTGTATAACAAACAGAAAGGCAAAGTTCTCTTTTGCAGCTTGTAAAAGTAAAATGTCCCTTTAAGCAGGTCTTGTTTAACAAAGAATAGGTTTAAAGGTAAAGGCCAAAGCAAGGTCAGGCAGGCAGAAGTCGGCATCAAAATATCAGCAAAAGGTATAGGCAAAAGACAGGGTCAGGCAAGCAGAAGTCGGCATCCAAGTGTCAGCAAAAGGGTAATAGCTACAGGCAAGGTCAGGCAGGCAGAAGTCAATGTCCAAATATCAGCAAGTAGGATTAGGCAAGAGGCTTGGTCAGGCAGGCAGAAGTCGGTACACAGAAGAATAAAACTGATATGGTACTCACAATCCAGGGAAACAAACAAACGGGCCCAGATTCAGATCTCCCGCCGAGATTTAAAGGGCAGGAGCGTAACCGTCATCAGAGGGGTGTGAGAGAAAGCGTCATGTTGCTAAGCAACATGACGTCAGAGACACAGAGGAGTTCCGGGAGCCGCGGCGACACGGCGATGAACGGAAGCGCTCATGACAGCACCCCCTCCTCAAGGGCCCCTCCGGGGGACAGGACCAGGTCTATCAGGATGAGTCTTGTGGAAGGTCTTGACCAATATTGGAGCATTTACTTGATGAGCAGGTTCCCAAGAACGTTCCGTGACTGGATAACCCTTCCAATGAATGAGATAATACAATTTCTTGCCCCGCAATTTGGAATCTAGAATATGGCTGATCTCAAACTCAGGATGTCCATGCACCAATAACGGTGGAGGTTTAGAAAAAGGCTTAGAATACCTGTTAATCATCACAGGTTTTAAAAGAGAAACATGGAATACCGGATGGACTTTGAGAGACTTGGGTAAAGCTACCCGATAAGCAGTGGAACATACCTGACCCAGTATTCGGAAAGGACCCACATATCGTGGTCCCAATTTGTTAGAAGGTTGTTTCAGGCGAAGAAATCGAGAGGAAATCCAAACTTTATCACCAGGGCGATATTTGGGAGCCTTTTTCCGTCGAAGATCCGAAAAGAACTTGTAACGTCTAGAAGTTACAGAAAGAATACGATGTATCTTCTGCCAATGTCGAGTTAATCTTCGGGCTGTAAGATCAGAAGCAGGATTCACTGTGGAGGAAGTATGCAAAGGGAACGTCCTAGGCTGATATCCGTAAGCTGCATGAAAAGGAGAAGTCTGAAGGGAGGAATTGTACCGGGCATTATGGGCCAATTCAGCCAAAGGAAGGTAAGAAGTCCAGTTAGAATGATAATGATCCACATAATGTCTAAGATATGTTTCAAGACACTGGTTTACTCTTTCAGTCTGACCATTCGATTGTGGGTGGTGAGAAGTAGAGAGAGATATAGTAGTACCAAAATGTTTACAAAGTGACCTCCAAAATCGAGAAACGAATTGTACCCCTCTATCTGAAACAATATCAAGAGGAAATCCATGGATTCTTACAATATGTAGAATAAAAAGTTCAGAGAGTCTTTTGGCAGATGGTAATCCTGGCAAGGGTACAAAATGAGCCGTCTTAGTGAACCTGTCGACCACCACCCAGATAGTATTGTTCCCAGTGGACAAGGGAAGATCGGTAATAAAGTCCATGGATACATGAGTCCAAGGCTGGTGAGGTATAGGCAATGGTTGGAGTAATCCTGAAGGAAGTTGGCGTGGAGTTTTGTTCATGGCACATTGTGTGCATACTGAGACGTAATCCTTCACATCTTGAGAGAGTGTAGGCCACCAGACATGTTGTTTGAGGTTTCGAGTGGTAATACTGATGCCAGGATGTCCAGAAAGGGGACTATCATGAGCCCAAAATAAAATCTTGGAACGAAGGCGTTCAGGAACAAAGAGTAAACCATTGGGAGGTTTACAGGACAAAGGAAGACGCTCTTGAGCGG